>NC_089491.1:48642164-48942164 GCF_036850765.1 Saccopteryx bilineata
GGTTTTAAAATACCAGCGCCCACCTCAGGAGACAGCAGTGATGTAGTTGAAGATAATTAGTAGTGACTGGGAGTAGTAGAACATGGATGGAAGAACAGGATGCTAAGCTGTGGAAAAGTTAAGCCCTTCTCTGTGTGTGGAATACACCAGCAGCTGCTTTGGTGGAGGATAGTTTCAGAACAAAGCCCTTCAGTGTCTTGAATTCAGAAGGAAAAAGAATCTTAAATAGCATGATAATAAAAAATGCAATAAGAATACCCAGAAAGTCTAGAAGCAAATAGTCTATGAAAAAGATGCTGGCTGTTTACTTTTATTAAGATGGGACTTTTTGCCTGACCAGGTGGTGGCACAGTAGATAGAGTGTCCTACTAGGATGCGGAAGACCCAGGTTCGAAACCCCGAGGTTGTCCACTTGAGCGTGGGCTCATCTGGTTTTACCAAGGCTCACCAGCTTGATCCCAAGATCACTGGCTTGAGCAAGGGGTGACTCGACCTGCTGTAGCCCCATGGTCAAGGCACATATGAGAACGCAATCGATAAACAAGTAAGGTGCCGCAACGAAGAATTGATGCTTCTCATCTCTCTCCCTTCCTGTCTGTCTGTTCCTATCTGTTCCTCTCTCTGTCTCTGTCACACACACACACACACACACACACAAAGATACACAAAGAAAAAAAGGTAGGACTTTTTACTTTTAAGATGAATTGTTTTGGGTAGTTGTTCTTTTATTTTTAACCAACACTGGTGGAGGTGTGCCTTTATGTTGATTGTTAAGCTCCTCAATGGATTGAAAGTAAAAGCTCCATGACAATTTAAAATTTGTTTTTCTGTATCTTTCCAAACCAAATAATTTTTCAAATTACATTAAGGTAAGAATTTTTTGGAAGCCAAGAATATGACCCAAAACATGGCACAGTCTCTGCCTAATATAAATATCACCAAAGACTTTCAAATGAGTGAATGGTTTTGTGGCATTTTTCCAAGTTATTTTTCTGGAAAGTCCCTGTAAATATTACCAAATATCTCTAGTCCAAGAAAGAAGTCAATCAAGATAATCAAAAATCCAGAAACCTGGCTCACAGTGGCCTGGTACAGTCTGTAATGTATGAGAGCCAAGTAGACCAGAGTAAGATGACACTTCCTAGTTCGTTCCTTCCTGGCATCTGCCCCAAACTGGTTTTCTGCCATTAACAGCTATCATCATAGAGGACTTCCCAATTGCATCCTACCCAGTGCAATAAGTATCAAAAGAAGAATTATTTTCTTGCCAATCTTGCTACCTTATTACTAAGATAAATACATACTCTTTCCAAGCCGAGAAGGTAGGAAAGTCTGATGGCTCAAGTTGCTAATCAGTTACTCATTCTTTCCTAAACACTCACGAGCTTCAGAACAAATATTTTATGTTCATGTAAACTTATACAGTAATATTTGAATCTCCGTGGTGATTACTGCCAGTTGAAAATCAAATTCACAAGCATAAAGTAAAAATGTTAAGCTATCGCTGTATCCTCAGCTCTTAGAAGATTGTGTGGCACACAGAAGGCACTCAATGAATGTTTATGGACTAATGACTATTCACTGTAAACAGCAATTAAGCCAAAAACAGGAATATGATTATGCTTGGAGAGTATGGGGAGGGAGAAGTAAAGGGAAAAAGGAGGTAAGAAAAAGGAATAAAAAGGAAGAGAAAGAGGACTTACAAATAACTTTGGAAAACACCTAACAGTAAAGGATAGACACAGCAAAAAGAGGCAGCAAAAACCTGAGTAGTAGAAGCCAGAGAGAGAGAGAGAGAATCAACAACAACAACCAAAAAAGAGGGGGTGTGGTTATGAAAGAGTAAACATTAGACTATTTCAGGATAGGGCACATTTCCCCTTTTTCACCAGTTTTCACCCACAGTTTTCTAAATAAACAATTGGATCCATTTTTACCTTTAAATTTCATTCTGATCTTTTGTACAAACCAATTTCACATATCTATTATTGACTTCAGTAGTAAAACAACAAATATTAGAAAAAAATATGATTTCAATAGAAGCATTTTCTCTCATAAGAAGATAAATGGGTGGTTAGATAGACAGACATACAGACAGATAAAGATAAAATACATGAATGGTTTAGTTAATCCTTGGCAGTATCAATTTCATTTTTCTAGAAAGTAGCCTGAATAAACAAGTCTTCCAGCAAACAATGAGAAGCTGCCTCATTGTGAGAAGATGCCTTTTGTGTCTTGGGAATCACATAGCATCCCCGCTGAATATTCCATTGGTTGAAGCAGTGACAAGTCCACTAGATTCAGGGGGAGAAAAATTAGACTCAATCTCTCAATATGAGAGTAGAAGGTTCTACTGCAGAACAGTGTAGGGGACAAAAGACGTTGTTGTGGCCATCTTTGGAAAATACCATCTGCCACCATGACTTCCTGAAACTCCAGGTGCAGTGAGAGGTCTGGAGCCATCTTTCGCTACTGCGTTTTCCTGGGAATGCATGTTACTCTGAGACCAAGAATTCTTCAACTGCCACAGCTTCTCTTGCTCAGCTGGAATTACTATATTCAGTATCATCAACTGAATTGCTTAACCACTCCTTCTTCTAAACTCAGTAAGAAAAAAAAAATTCTTTTTCATGAACAAGTATTGTAGAAAAGAAATATTGCCATAGATCAAAACTCCTTCTCCTAGTGGAGTTGGGGGACTGAACAAAAGAAGGAAAGGGATTGAGAGGTACAAATTGGTAGTTACAGACTAGTCACAGGGATGTAGAGTACAGCATAGGGAATGTAGTCAGTGATATTGTGATTAACTATGTATGGTGCCTGGTGTGTCCTGGAAATATCAAGGAGAACACTTTGTAAATTATACAATCATCTAACTACTATGTGATACACCTGAAACTAATACAAAATAATATTGAATGTAAACTGTAATTTAAAAGTGAAATTTAAATTAAAAAAAAAAATTATTCTCTTGAACACAAGATCTTAAACTTCCTCCCCACTCTCACCCCTGACGGAATAAGGTCCTTCTTCCTCAGAGTCTCATTCTACAGTTCTTATGACTGTTTTTACCAAACTGCACTGCAGAGATCTCATGACTTACCCGTCTTCCAACTGAACTTCCCAACTAGCCTTTGACAAGAGGGATGGTGCTCCATCCATCTTTATATGTCCAGGCCTGACCCTAACGAATCAATTCTGTCTTGAAAATCATCAGGCTGTAATGTAAAAAGTCAGGACACGAAGAAAGAAAACCTGGATTCCTACCCAAGCTTTTCCGTATACTAGCAGGACACGAGCCAATTCTCTCAGCCTGTTTTCTCATCATTAACATGGGGATATAACAACCTGACCCCCTTATATCACACAAGGGTTATTTTGAGAATCAGCTGAGAAGATAAGCTATAAAATTACAAGGCATTATTTTATAATATTAGTTTCTAAATATAGACCTTTACTCTTTACTGCCAAAGCTTATACATTTTCAGTACTTTGCACTAAATATTTCCATACTAGACTTGATACACTGTTGACTTTAAATGTTTAGGGTCATAAATCTAAGCTATACAGGAATATAACTCCTAAAATGCATTTTAATGAACCAAACAAGAGTTTAAAAGAGATATATAAAATGATTGCTCCAAAGAATATTTCAATTCCAAGCAGAAAAATAGATTTCTGAGTAAATAAAGGATTCCTAAGAAACACAAAAGCAATAAAAAGGGCACAATAGACTACTATGAACTTATTGAAGGAATACACAACTTCTTCCTAAGATTTTCCTTAGCATTTTGCATGTAGAATAGTCTTTTTAAAAGTACTTGTCAAGAAAATACATATCAACCTTCATTCATTGTATCATTTTTTTAGAGAAATAAAATAATTCACCCTCAAGTCAATGACTATTTACAACTTGAAAAGCAATGAGTATTAAATCACACTAATATCCCTTCTTTCAATCCTCAAATCATATTTTCACAAAACAAATACTTACATATAATAAAAATTGTGAGGTATTGCATTGAACAAAAACAAAAACCAAATTCTGAATATTCTACACTAACAAAATTGCTATGATTTCTCTCTGGGGGAATTAGCAACTCAAAATGTAAGACAGCATGTGATGAGTCAAATACAATATTTGTATTCATTACCTCTAATGCATAGAAAATTAACAAAGCATAACTGAGAAAAATAGACATTAACTAATTTTTATTTGCAATTAGTTTTTATACAGGAAGGTCTCCAAATCAGTCTTAATTCTATCAATGGGCATTATCCCGCTCATATTAACATGTATGTAAACCTTCAAGGAAACTAGCAGAGTCACCAGATTTCTGTCTCAATGTTGACATGGACCAGAAGTCCCCAGTCTACACAGAGAACTAAGGAATGTAGACCGTCGCCAGGTGATTCAGATGATGAAGCAGGCTTGGAAATCATGACCTGAGTCATGTTCCATTTGCCAACTTCTTCCTGCCACTCCTTGCATTTGTCTTTCAAATTCTCTAACCCCCCTTCACTCTGTCCCTCTTTCTTCCAGCTCACCTTGTCACCTCACAAGTAATTCTGGCACCAAAACACCCCAATATTCTCAGTTAACCATTATGATTTTGACATTTTGGGACCATAAAGGGCCAAAAAAGGTGACAAAATTGGTCGTGTTACCAAAGACATACTTTAAATCTTCTGTATTATAACATTTTGAAAGGTCAGGAATCATTTTAGCAATCATTTAGCAAAGAAGAAGCACTTCTCAGCTTCTCCTGCAAGCAGACACCAGTCATAAAAAAAAAAAAAAAAAAAAAAAAAACAGATCAATGTCTACTGCCAGTAATGTAGGTAAAGGGAGCATGAGTAAGAGCACTATGAATATGATGGTCCTTAGCAGAAAGAGAAGTTGTTAAAACAGCCCCTGTGGTAGGTTGATTGCATTTCTCTAACCATCCCTAGACATTTGCTCTTTACCGTATAACTTGGCAAGGCCTCTCAGTGTGAGCAGGGTGAACTTCTCTGCCCCTCTTCTCTGGACTTAGCCATGTGACTTGTTTTGACCAGTAAAACAAAGTATAGGGTTGCCAGCTTTAGCAAATAAAAGATACATACAGCACATCCAAATTGAAAAATGGTATGCCAGTTCCAAGCATAGGTAGGCTTCAAGAGTCCTTGCATATTTCCACTAGCTTGTGTGCCTCTCTCTGCCTGAGCTAGCCTGTTACAGGAGAAGATATAGGTGCATCAGAGCCAGATCTTTCCTGTCACTCCAGCTGAGGTCAGCCTAGATCAGTGAACACCCACTCAATCTCCATTCAAGTGAGTGAACCCAGTCAGATCAGAACCAGTAGATTCCAAAGGACTCCCTGAAGCATGAGCAATAAACATTGCTAGTTATAGGCCAATGAGCTTGTGGTTGTTTGTAATATAGCTTTATTATATTAACAGATAGCCAATGTAGCTCATATGGGGAAATACGCTACAATGAGGTTTGTAAATTTGCTAACTGAGATTGTGGTTAGTAATTAGAGCTCATTAATGATTTCCCTCTAAATACTAATGAATATATACCTCTCCCTCCCCACCTCATTCTTAAGACACTAGGGGGAAAAATCTTATTTTCTATTCCTCTCCTCAAAGAAATGAGCTGAGACCTTCCTACTTGTTCATTACCCTCCTCACCCCTACCCCCAAGAATTGGACAGAAGTGCTAGAATTGCCTAGGGCAACGTAAATTAAAAGAATTGGTGACAACGGATTTATTTTTTCTATGGCTTCTGAAGTTGGCAGGTCTGACTGGTTTACCTAACATCACTGGGCAGGGGCAAAGAAGATGAACATGCTAGCCAGTCAGAGGTACTTCAGGTAATACGTGCAGCAGCACATTAGAATTGAACTCTTTCAGTCTCAGTATTGACCAGGATAAAACTACAGACACCATGCAGACATCCCCCAAACTACGGCCCGCGGGCTGCATGCGGCCCCCTGAGGCCATTTATCCGGTCCCCCTCCACACTTCCAGAAGGGGCACCTCTTTCATTGGTGGTCAGTGAGAGGAGCACTGTATGTGGCGGCCTTCCAACGGTCTGAGGGACAGTGAACTGGCACCCTGTGTAAAAAGTTTGGGGACCCCTGCAAGGCCTTCATCTCTGTATACAAATGGCCAAAGGAAATGGCCTCAAAAACTTATCCCATGAATCCTTAACCTTTTAGACAGCTCGAAAATATAAAAGGAGATTAGAAAGGGTGGAAAAGAACATTGGCGATGTTTGTTTGTTTTTTCATCTATTTTTAGGACCCCTCAGAAAATGTTAAGGCTCACTGGGTAAAGGATCCTGGGAACTGAGATGATCTGTGCCAGAGAGAGATCCAGCTCAGCTTGCGTTGGGTCCTGCCCAACAGCGTAGCACAGCAGGTGAGAAGACCTCAGCAGAAGGAGATGGGAGGGTGTCCCTGGATATCTATGGGCTGAGGGAGGAGTTACAAATGACCAGGCCTCATAGGTAATGGAAGGTGCAGGAAGAAGAGCTCAACAGGGTACCTCAAAGAACTCAAAGAAAGCAGTCAGGGAGAAATGTCTGTTTTAATCAACAGCAAATTAACACATTTAAGTCCAGGGATAACAAAGTTCCCAGCCTTGGGAAAACTACAATGTTCCCTTCTATCTTCTTCTCCTAGTTTTGACCTTCGTAAGACCAGCAGGTGAAGAAATGTGCAGGGAAGAAAAGGTGATTGGGGTGGGGGGGTGGAGGGGGGAAGGGAGGTAAGCAGGGAGGGGCAGCTGAGAGGAAGTGAAGACCAAAGGACCAGAGGACCGTGCCTGCAGCAGGTCAGAGCAGAAGGAAGGCAAAAGATTGAATTCTGTCAAATTCAAAGTTTTGATTAACATCTTTACCATGACATTCTAATTACTGAATTGAGATTGTGTTTGCAACCTAAAGTGCCCTTGGAGTATCTTTTCTATAAGACTGGAGGCAAAAGCTGTAAGATCTGCCAGAGTTGACATCTCGGGGGCAGATAAATTACTCTCATGGAATCAAGCTCGAAGGTATGTTGGAAGACTATAATGCTGTGTTTTGTTTGTGTCACAAGTGATGCTTGTTAAACTTTCCAGGTACATACTGTTGAAGCCGAGATTTTTACTCTTGATGATTTATACACATTCTCTCCAGTGCCTTGCCTGCACTTAGGAATGGGTGAAATTCTTGTGCTTTCAGTCACTGGATCCTGGTTGTTTTCAGAAAGAGACTGTAGGCCCTGGCTGGTTGGCTCAGCGGTAGAGTGTCGGCCTAGCGTGTGGAGGATCTGGGTTCGGTTCCCAGCCAGGACACATAGGAGAAGCACCCATTTGCTTCTCCACCCCTCCGCCGCGCCTTCCTCTCTGTCTCTCTCTTCCCCTCCCGCAGCCAAGGCTCCATTGGAGCAAAGATGGCCTGGGCGCTGGTGATGGCTCCTTGGCCTCTGCCCCAAGCGCTAGAGTGGCTCTGGTCGCAACATGGCGACGCCCAGGATGGGCAGAGCATCGCCCCCTGGTGGGCACAGCGTCGCCCCTGGTGGGCGTGCCGGGTGGATCCCAGTCAGGCGCATGCGGGAGTCTGTCTGACTGTCTCTCCCCATTTCCAGCTTCAGAAAAATGAAAAAAAAAAAAAAAAAAAAAAAGAAAGAAAGAGAGAGACTGTAGAAGGTGAGACTGATTAGAGATCAGCGATATTGGAGTGTTAAATACACAAGGTGGACTGGAGGGAAGAGAGCATTATTCACCTCCTTTCTGGTGTCTACTGACTATATGGATAAATGAGATGAGTTTACTCCAGCTCCCCACTTCCAGAAACCCCTCTTCTTCTGTGTCTTTCACAATCTGGATGACCCAATGACTTGCCCAGGCTCTCATATTTTGTCTCCATGTATTCTCAGTAGAGTTACCTACCACGTAAGTTAAATTGCCAAAAGCCAGTCTCCCTTGAAAAAGTGGAGACTAGAATTAATATCAAGATCTAGAGATTGCCTAATTATACTTCATTCCAGCGAGGGGCCATTACAGACACAGGACTTTCCCTAGGTTTTAGTAACATATGGAAAATAAGTAAAGTACACTTTAAAACACTGGTGTAGAAAGAGAAGAAGCCTCTCTTTACTTTTTTATTTTGAAACTATTGGGCCCTGTTCTTAAGGTATACAAAAATGACCGCATCTTAGTATTTAAAAAAAATAAAAAAGGCAAGCTTTGACTTGGGCTAGAGAGACAAATTGTCGATCATGATTTTTATTTTTTATTTTAGTGGGGTGACATTGATAAAATTGTCTTCCATCACCTTCTAACTGGTTTTCTTTGTGCCCCTCCCCTCCACCAACCCCCTCCCTCCCCTCCCCCCCCACCCTGTAACCACAACCCTGTTGTCCATGTCTCTGAGTCTCATTTTTATGTCCCACCTATGTATGGAATCATATAGTTCTTAGTTTTTTCTGATTTACTTATTTCGCTCAGTATAATATTATCAAGGTCCATCCATGTTTGTGTAAAAGATCCTATGTCATCATTTCTTATGACTGAGTACTATTCCATAGTATATATGTACCAAAGCTTTTTGGTACTCGTCCACTAACAGACACTTGGGCTGTTTCCAGATCTTTGCTATTGTGAACAATGCTGCCATAAACATGGGGGTGCATTTCTTCTTTTCAAACAGTGCTATGGTGTTCTTGGGGTATATTCCTAACAGTGGTATAGCTAGGTCAGAAGGCAGTTCGATTTTCAATTTTTTGAGGAATCTCCATACTGTTCTCCACAGTGGCTGCACCAGTCTGCATTCCCACCAGCAGTGCAGGAGGGTTCCCTTTTCTCCATATCCTCGCCAGCACTTATTCTGTGTTGTTTTGTTGATGAGCGCCATTCTGACTGGTGTGAGGTGATATCTCATTGTGGTTTTAATTTGCATTTCTCTAATGATTAGTGATGTTGAGCATTTTTTCATATGCCTATCAGTCATCATATGTCCTCTTTGGAGAAGTGTCTATTCATTTATTTTGCCCATTTTTTGGATTGGATTGTTTGTCTTCCTGGTATTAAGTTTTACAAGTTCTACTGAGGTTGCCGGTTCAAAACCCTGGGCTTGCCTGGTCAAGGCACATATGGGAGTTGATGCTTCCTGCTCCTCCCCCCCCCTTCTCTATAATAAATAAATAAAATCTTAAAAAAAAAAGTTTTACAAGTTCTTTATAAATTTTGGTTATTAACCCCTTATCAGACACATTGTCAAATATATTCTCCCATTGTGTAGTTTGTCTTTTTATTCTGTTCTTATTGTCTTTAGCTGTGTAGAAGCTTTTTAGTTTGATAAAGTCCCATTTGTTTATCCTGTCTTTTATTTCACTTGCCTGTGGAGACAAATCAGCAAATATATTGCTGCGAGAGATGTCAGAGAGCTTACTGCCTATGTTTTCTTCTAAGATGCTTATGGTTTTACGGCTTACATTTAAGTCTTTTATCCATTTTGAGTTTATTTTTGTGAATGGTGTAAGTTGGTGGTCTAGTTTCATTTTTTTGCAGGTAGATGTCTAATTTTCCCAACACCATTTTTTGAAGAGGCTGTCTTTACTCCAAAGTATGCTCTTACCTCCCTTGTCAAATATCAGTTGTCCATAAAAGTGTGGGTTTATTTCTGGGTTCTCAGTTCTGTTCCATTGATCTATATGCCTGTTCTTTTGCCAGTACCAGACTGTTTTGAGTATAATGGCATTTTAATATAACTTGATATCGGGAAGTGTGATACCTCCCACTTTATTCTTCCTTTTCAAGATTGCTGAGGCTATTTGTGTTCTCTCTTGGTTCCATATAAATTTTTGGAATATATGTTCTATATCTTTGAAGTAGGTCATTGGTATTTTAATCGGTATTGCATTGAATTTATAAATTGCTTTGGGTAATATAGACATTTTAATGATATTTATTCTTCCTAACCATGAGCATGGTATATGCCTCCACTTATTCGTATCTTCCCTGATTTCTTTTATCAATGTTTTATAATTTTCTGAGTACAAGTCTTTAATCTCCCTGGTTAAATTTGTTCCTAGGTACTTTAATTTTTTGGTTGCAATGGTAAAGGGGATTGATTCCTTAATTTCTCTTTCTGACAGTTCATTGTTAGTGTATAAAAATGCCTCTGATTTATGAGTATTAATTTTATATCCTGCCACCTTGCTGAATTCATTTATCAGGTCTAGTAGTTTTTTGACTGACACTTTAGGGTTTTCTATATACAATATTATATCATCTGCAAATAATGATAGTTTTACTTCTTCTTTTCCAATTTGAATGCCTTTTATTTCTTTTTCTTGTCTGATTGCTGTGGCTAGGACTTCCAGAACTATGTTGAATAAGAGTGGTGAAAGGGGGCACCCCTGCCTTGTTCCTGATCTTAAGGGGATTGATTTTAATATTTGCCCATTGAGTATTATGTTGGCTGTGCATTTGTCATAGATGGCCTTTATCATGTTGAGGTGTGTTCCCTGTATTCCCACTTTGCTGAGAGTTTTGATCATGAATGGGTGCTGGATTTTACCAAATGCTTTTTCTGCATCCATTGAAATTATCATGTGGTTTTTCTCCTTCCTTTTGTTTATGTGATGAATCACATTGATTGATTTGCGAATATTGTACCAGCCTTGCCTCCCCAGAATAAATCCCACTTGATTATGGTGTATGATTTTTTCATATATTGTTGGATCCAGTTTGCTAATATTTTGTTGAGAATTTTAGCATCTAAATTCATCAGGGATATTGGCCTATAGTTTTCTTTCTTTGTGTTGTCTTTGCCTGTTTTTGGAATCAGAATTATGCTCACCTCATAAAAAGAGTTTGGAAGTCTTCCCTCCTCTTGAATTTTTTGAAATAGCTTGAGAAGGTTAGGAGTTCGTTCTTCATTGAATATTTGGTAGAATTCACTTGTGAAGCCATCAGGCCCAGGACTTTTCTTTTTTGTGAGTTTTTTGAAGACTGTTTCTTTTTTTTTTTTTTTTATAATTTTATTTTTTTAATGGGGCGACATCAATAAATCAGAATACATATATTCAAAGATCAACAAGTCCAAGTTATCTTGTCTTTCAATTATGTTGCATACCCATCACCCAAAGTCAGATTGTCCTCTGTCATCTTCTATCTAGTTTTCTTTGTGCCCCTCCCCCTCCTCCTTTTCCTCTCCCTTTCCCCCCTCCCCCTGTAACCACCACACTCTTATCAATGTCTCTTAGTTTCACTTTTATGTCCCACCTACGTATGGAATAATGCAGTTCCTGTTTTTTTCTGATTTACTTATTTCGCTTCGTATAATGTTATCAAGATCCCACCATTTTGCTATAAATGATCTGATGTCATCATTTCTTATGGCTTAGTAGTATTCCATAGTGTATATGTGCCACATTGAAGACTGTTTCAATCTCATTTGTTGTAATTGGTCTGTTTAGGTTTTCTGATTCTTCCAGATTAATTTTTGAAAGATTATATATTTCAAGGAATTTGTCCATTTCATCTAGGTTGTCTAGTTTTTTGGCATACATTTCTTCATAGTGTTTTCTTACAATATTTTCTATTTCTGTTGTGTCAGTTGTTATTTCTCCATTCTCGTTTCTAATTTTATTTATTTGAGTCCTCTCTCTTTTTTTCTTGGTGAGTCTGGTTAAAGGTTCATTGATCTTGTTTACCTTTTCAAAGAACCAGCTCCTGTTTTCATTGATCCTCTATATTATTTCTTTAGCTTCTATATCATTTATTTCTGCTCTGATCTTTATTATTTCCTTCCTTCTACTAGCTCTGTGCTTTACTTGCTGTTCTTTTTCTAGTTCTTTTAGATGTAGGGTCAAGTTATTTATTTGAGCTTTTACTAGCTTCTTGAGGTATGCCTGTAATGCTATGAACTTCCCTCTCAGGACTGCTTTTGCTGTGTCCCATAAATTTTGAGTTGATGTATGCTCATTATCGTTTGTTTCTAGGAATTTTTTAATTTCTTCTTTGATCTTATTGTTTACTCATTCATTATTTAATAACATGGTATTTAGTTTCCAAGTGTTTGAGTTTTTTTCAGTTTTTCTGTTGTGGTTGATTTCTAGTTTAATGCCATTGTGATCAGAGAAAGTGCTCGATATGATTTCAATCTTCTTAAATTTGTTGAGACCGCTTTTGTGCCCTAACATGTGGTCTATTCTAGAGAATGTACCATGAGTGCTTGAAAAGAATGTATATTCTGCTGATTTAGGGTGAAAGGTTCTGAAGATATCAATTAAATCGAGTTGACCTAGTATGTCCTTTAAGTCTGCTGTTTCTTTGTTAATTTTCTTTCTTGAGGATCTATCTAGTGATGTTAGTGGGGTATTGAAATCCCCTACTATTATAGTATTGCTGTTGATCTCGCCCTTTAAATCCATCAAAGACTGCTTTATATATTTAGGTGCTCCTATATTAGGTGCGTAGATATTTATAATGGTTATATCTTCCTGTTGAATTGCTCCCTTTATCATTACGTAGTGACCTTCTTTATCTCTAACTGTAGTCTTTGTTTTAAAGTCCATTTTGTCTGATATAAGTATTGCTACCCCAGCTTTTTTTTATTTCCATTTGCATGAAAATTTTTTTTCCATCCTTTTATTTTAAGTCTATGTGGATCTTTTGATTTAAGGCATGTCTCTTGTAGAAAGCATATGTATGGGTCCTGTTTTCTTATCCACGCAGCTACCCTATGTCTTTTGATCAGATCATTTAATCCATTTACATTTAAGGTTATTATTGATATGTAATTGTTTATTGCCATTTTATTCTTTAAAACTGTATTCCTCTTTTGCTATATTCTTTTTCTCCTTTGATCTGTTTACAACAGGTCCCTTAGCATTTCTTGCAGCCTTGGATTGGTTTTAGTGAATTCCTTGAGTTTTTTTTGTTTTTTTGTTTTTTGTCTGTAAAGCTTTTTATTTCTCCTTCAATATTAAATGATAGCCTTGCTGGATAAAGTAGTCTTGGTTGTAGGCTCCTGTTCTGCATTGCTTTGAATATTTCTTGCCATTCCCTTCTGGCCTCAAGTGTTTCTGTTGAGAATTTGGAAGTCATCCTTATGGGGGCTCCTTTGTAGGTGATAGTCTTTTTTCTCTAGCAGCTTTTAATATTTTCTCTTTATCACTTAGCTTTGGTATTTTAATTATGATGTGTCTTGGTGTTTGTTTCTTTGGGTTTCTCCTTAATGGAGTTCTCTGTGCTTCTTGAACATATAAGATGTTTTCCTGCCTTAATTGAGGGAAGTTTTCAGCTATGATATGCTTGAACAAAGTCTCTATCCCTTGTTCTTTCTCTTCTTCTTCAGGAAACCCTATGATGTGGATGTTATTTCTCTTCATGTTGTCACAGAGCTCTCTTAGAGTTTCCTCAGACTTTTTGAGTCTCTTTTCTTTTTTCTGCTGTGCTTCTGTGCCTTTATTTATTGTGTCCTCTAACTCACTGATTCGATTCTCCACTTCATCCATCCTGCTTTTAATTCCTTCCATTCTGTTCTTTATTTCAGATATTGTATTTGTCATTTCTGACTGATTCTTTCTTATTATTTCAATGTCCTTTTTTATATTTGCTATCTCTTTATTTAGGTGTTCGTAATGACCATCTATTGTTGTTCTAATATCTTTGAGCATTCTAACAATCATTATTTTAAACTCTGCATCTGGTAATTTGGTTATATCTGATTCATTCAGGTCCTTTTCTGGGGATTTCTCTTGGTTCATTTGTGTTGCATTTCTGTGCCTTCGCATTTTCTCTGTGTAAAGGAAGATTTTGGCTTCTGGAGTCCACTGGATATGGCCTCTGTTCCCTAGATATGGTCTGTCTACAGACCTGCCCCACCCCCTCTTCTGTTGCTGCCTAGGGCTTTTGGGTTTGGGCATTGCCGATGCCTGCCCACTGGAGCTGTTGCTGTGGTTTCCACCTCTCCTTCATGGGAAGTGGCTGTGATCATGTGCTCAGGTGTACAAGCCTTGGTAGCCTTGGCCTTTGCCCCGCCCCTGTGGGTGGCATTATGCTCGGCCCTGAGGGCAGTGGAGAGCACCTTTGCTGAGCTTCGGGTCTCCGCCATTTCCAGGCTTTCACTCCGTTCTTGCAGGAGGAGCCCACTCATGGAACGGCTGCTAGCCTTGGCTCTACAGGCCAGGTGGGACTGCGTGCCCATGCTCAGTAGTGGGACTCTGGCTGTTCTTGGTTTTGGTTCCACCCCCCTGGGAGGAGCCGGCTCCCAAGTCAGGCCACAAGCTTCAGTTCCATGGGTAGGGCAAGGCTGTGCTCCTGCGCCCTTGCTCAAGGGCTGGTCTCCACCCCTTCCAAGGTTCCTGCCCTTCTCCCACAGGCTGGATTACAGGCAGCCCGCAGCTGGGCTTGACCACTTTTGTACACCCCCTCCTCCCCAGCCGGGCAAGATTGAGCTCACACCTGGGCCCAGTGGTGGCCAGCCGACTTCCGCCCCTGCCGACAGAACCGCACTTCCGCATCCCACCGCCGCCTGAGCCCTCAGCCATGTGGGTGGGGGCGCTGTAGCTCAGACCCTAAGACTCACTATGATAGCCCCTAAAGCTCCCTCCTTCTAAGCGACTCTGCTCTGAGTGCTGCAGGAGAGCTTGTTTGGCTGGTGTCCTGCTTCCCTTTGCTGTTTCCTGTTTCCAGGGGAAATATTCACTTCAGATTTGGGGAGTGACTCATCCCAGGGGTTAGGGTGGCTGTCTTTCAAAATGATTCTCCCTGTGCCTCCTAGATTACACTCTCTTCCTGCTACTCCAGTACTCTCCTCTGTCCCCATCCCCCAAAGCCCTGGGTGAGTGGTTGTGAGAGAGGAGTTCTGCGTGGTCCCTTTAAGAAGAATCCTGAGTCTGAGAAATCAGACTCTTTCTCACAAACAGTATCCTGACTTGTTTCCAGCTAAATACTGTCCATACACCTCTTCTAGGCTCTGGGGCTGCAGGCTGGGGCTTTGTTCCTGGGGCTCAGAACCCTCCCCTCTCTGCTAAACTCACTTCCCACCATGTGAGTCTCTCCTGGCTGCTGTTTGCTCCAGGGAGCTGGGCAGCCCTCTCTACGTTTCAGCTTTTCCTACCAGTCTTGGTGTGCCTTCTTCAGTGTTCCTTGGTTGAAGAGTCCTCTTAGTTTATTCCAAAGTTGGTTTTTCCAGATGATAGTTCTTAAAATTAGTGTGTAATCCACTTTGGTTCTGGGAGGTGGTTGTTGGTACGTCCACCTACTCCAGCGCCATTTTGTCTTCCCACCATTATTTTTTATTTAAAGGTAAGTTGTTGCTTATGTTATCCCATCATCTCTTCATGTCCAAGCCTGGTAGCCAAATCAAAGCCACCCTGACAGGGACAGGTTCACCTGGCACCAAAGATTCAGGCTAAGAGTGAAGAGAGGAAGACAGCAAGGATAAGGGAACCCAGAGAGGCCCACCTCCACTGATAAGATGAGCTCTCTAAAAAGCGAAGGAGATGCTAGTGAGATGTTAGAGCATGCCAGAAAAAAAAAGAAGGCTGTTTAGTTAATTTTTGAAAAGCAAAATGGACAAAAAGTCTATCCAGGAAAAAAAAATGAGGACTGATTGTTTAGGTCAATCCTTAAACATCAAGGGTTTGAACTTGACAAGTCCACTTACACACAGATTTTTTTCAATAAATTCTGTAAATGTATTTTCTCTTCCTTATGATTTTTAATAACATTTGCTTTTCTCTAGTTTACTTTATTATAAAAGTACAGTATATAATACATACAACATGCAAACTATGTGTTAATCGACTTTATGTCATTAGTAAATTATTAGTAGTTAAGTTTTAGGAGAGTCAAAAGTAACATGTTGATCTTGACTATGAGGGGAGTTGGTGCCCCTAACCCCCATGTGGTTCATGGTTCAACTGAAGATTGACACTGGGTTGGTGTGGAAAAATGCAGACCTGCAAATTTCTCTCCTCCCTTGGAGGGCTCATCTACTGCAGCCTCAATCCACCATTCAAATCTTCACATTTTCAGAAACGTTTGATGTTCTCAGTTCAAGCTGTACTATGGAAGATTTTTAATCCACTTCAATTCAACAAGAAGTTATTAAGCATCCAGTTTGTACAAGGCATTGCATATGATGACATGGAAACAGCAACGATGAAGAAAAGATAAATCCAACCCTCAGGGAGCTTTAAGTCAAGACATGAACAAAAACAGTAAAGATCAATATAAAATAGTCTTTGGTGCATGCAATAATATAGAAAGTGCAAAGCAGAGAAAGATTAAATCCAGCTCAGCACAGGACAAAACAAAATGTTGGGGAAGCCTACAGACAAAGCAGCCTCTGAGATGCACATTGAAGGATATAAAGGATTTCAAGAAGTGGGGCAGGAAAGAAAGCAGCATGGAGGAGCCTGAGGATAATGAAATAGTAGCATCTCCACCTTGTATCAGACTAGTCCATCCTAAGAGGCCAAATGGACAGAATTCCTGAAGATCATGGCATTGGGGGGAAATTGGAAACACACAGTGCATTGTCACTAAGGTCATGGGATGAGAACAGAGCAGGGAATCAGGCCCTGCTCCTTCTCTGCCCTTAAAACTGTCAGTTATGCATAGCTAAGTACTTTTTGGTTCATAATAAGCTAGTTCAGTGCCATCCAGCCTAGTTTCCTGGTGGCCCTTCCCCTACCACTATGGTATACACCAGCAACTATAAAAACAGCCAGTGATGGCACTCGGGATTAATAACCTAGCCTTTGGACCACCTGCTTTAGTCAATTACACAGTCTTTCTTACTCACTTTACTCTAATTATTTGACATTATCTGCCAGCAATCTCCCAATAATTCCAGTTTATCATTCCATTGCAGTATCATAGGTGCTCTGCTAATATGATCACATTTCAGCCAGTGCCTGGCTCTGGGCCTCCTACCTTAGTCACATCCGCAGACAATGTTCATACCAGATTTTATTGAGTTCACAGAACAGGAGCAGATCTCAAATGCAGTGTGAGAGTTGCTCCCAAGCTACCCAAATTATTCTCCATTGCTGATGGAATAATTGGATATTTAATTCCATTTTTAATCTCTTTTTGTTTTAAAGTAGCCATGACAGAAGATACAATATGCAATTTGGTTTTTGTTCTGCAGATGTGTTCAAACTAAATGGGCTATTGAAACTCCTTCAAAGGGTCATCAGAGAAAGGATATGTGTTGATGCCTTTGCTTTTGAAAGCAATGTGGGTGTTTTATAGAACAATAGGGCCACGCCAGAGACAAATGAGAGATCTGGAACCTACAGACATCTCCTATAAACATGACCATCAGGCACAGACAGGTGTAATATCAGTGACACCCCAGGGCCTCTTCCTCGCTGTCTGTCATTGTTTAAAACAAACATGTTAATTGCTTAGTGAGAAAATGATTCAGACCAGATCATTTAGAAAAATGAAATCTCTGGAAACTGCCACCTTCAAGTCAAAAAGTATAAAAATAAAACAATTCTTAGTAATAGAAAGGCATAAAGAAAGCTTCACCTCTACCTGACTGGTGGTGATGCAGTGGATAGAGCATCGACCTGTGATGCTGAGGTCCCAGGTTCAAAACCCCAAAGTTGCTGACTTGAGCACAGGCTCATCAGCTTGATAAGGGGTTTCTGGCTTGAACCTGGGATCACTGACATGATACCATGGTGGCTGGCTTGAGCCCGAAAGTCACTGCCTTGAAGCTCAAACGTTGCTATATGGCCAGTAGTCACGGCTGTCATGGCCATGTACATGCAGGTTCCCATTGGATTCAGGCAGAAGGTAAAGAAAAAGTAGAGCCAAAAAATGAAATGGTGGGCCATTCCTTTATTCAAGTCTCATACTGGCCGATGAGCAAACACACAGGGCTCCCAAAGCCACTGACACATTATCCGGTTCCACAACCAGGAGAGTCTTCTCTGATTTCTCCTAGAATCAAAGGCCTCACCAGTCCCAAAGCCCCTCACCTCTGGTTCCCCAGCTTTTCCTTCAGCACTCTGCCTTCTCTCTCTTTCCCTGCCATCTTGGCTTCTTTCTCCTTCTCCTCTCCTTTTAAAAGCTTTTTGACACAAAACCTTCTCTTCCAGCAAACATTAGCATTACAATGGCCCTTCCCAAGCAGGAAGGTAATTAGCAATTTCACAGATCACATACCTGGCGCTGCCCAGCACCATTTTCAACAATGAAAGTGAGCAAATTCAAAAAACACAATTTTACAAACTCATTTTTCCCAACAGTTGCTGACTTGAGCAAGGGATCACTGGCTCAGCTGGATGAAAAGCAATCAGTGAACAACTAAAATGCCACAACTATGAGTTGATGCTTCTCATCTCTCTCCCTTCCTCTCTCCCTCTCTCTCACACACACTTAAAAAGAAAAAGCCTTTCTCTGCCTCAGTTTCTTTCTTTGTGCAGCGGGGATAAAAATGGTGCCCATTTCATAGAGGTGCAATGAGGAATAAATGAGTTAAGACCAGTAAGGCGCTTAAAAACAACCCATGCCACATAAGAGGCACTCAGAAAATGTGTACCCGAGATGAATGAATAAACTATCAGCCATGAGTCTCTCTGTGGCAGTCTTAGGTACAGAATTAATACTCAGCACCCTGCAGAGTGCTGGGCCTAACAACTTCAGCTCTTTTCCTCACATCTAAACCCACCCCTCTGTGCCGTTACAGTCAACCACAAGTGCAGTTATGTGGTTTTCAAATGACCACACTCCCCAGCAATCCTTTCCTTGGCTTAACAGACATCTCAGGTGAGCAGCTGCTTCATTGTCTCAGGTCACAATCAATCAGGAGGCATCAGAAGTTTGGAGAGGCCTCACATAGATCCACTCACACAACTTCAATGATCACTCCTGGACAGAATTAGATCAGTGGGATTTCACTCCACTCATTCTGCTTGAAGAAACACACACACACACACACACACACACACACACACACACACACACTATGGAAAAAACTCCAACATTTCAAATGACTTGCGTGAAGATAGGATACTTTCACCGCCTCATTCCGGATTTCCTAGGGTCTTCTCCCCGGAAACGGGAGAGGAGAATGTATCCACCAGGCTCTGCTACAAGGGAAAAGAGAAGAGAACTAACTTTGCAGAATCTTCACCACGTAGCCAACTCTGCTGAGCTCTCTTTTATTAATTAATCCAACTAAACTTCACAACAACACATTAGAAAATCTCTAAATGTTGATGCTAATTTACATTTCTGCTTTCTTCAAGGCGTCTGGCTTTTAGCTATTAAAGAGAAGATGTGTGGTAAATCTTTAAAAAGATATATGGAGCTTAAGTCTCAGGGGAAATCCCTGGAGAAGAGGTTTCTATTGGCTGCTGCTGACTTAGCAGGGGCATGTATTCATCCACTTTACAGACAAAGAAACTGAGTCTCGGTTAGGTTAAGTGGCATTTGACGATCATACAAATGCTGTTTGTGCACCAGGGGGATTTATGCTGCTGCCTGTCTGCTTTGAAGTTCAAAGCTCTGTCCACTCCACTCCATAGCCTTCCAGTCCCCCCCGCCCCCAGGATCTGGTTCTTGCAGGAAGTAAACAGAAGGCAAAACAGAAAGTGGTTACCAGCGCTCAAATGTAGGGGTCTGTCAGTCAGAATAGAAGCTGAAAGCATCTAGCCTGTGCTTAGGTAACATTTCTGAAGCAGAGAGAGGAATTGTTTGATTTTTTTTGCATGTCTGCTTTGTCCAGAGTAAAAATATTTGGATGCAAGAGATGGGCCAGCAACTCAGTGGCAAGAAGAGAAAGCAAACCAGTCCTGCAGAAGGGACTCTGAGAGCCTCCCGGGCTTCCTTCCTCCAAGTGCAGGCACCCTAGTTTAAGCAACCAACACGTGGAAGCCAGAAACCAGGCGGACATCCATGGGAATCTGGAAGAGGTCCCAAGAAGATTCTGGTCAGGGCAGAGTTGGGAATGCAACATCCCCAAAGGAGGCAGCCTTGGATGAGGAGCCCTGAAAAGGTTGCCTCCTGCTTCTCAGAGGCAGAGAGTGAGGAGCATGGACCATAAGGAAGGTATTCTGGGCAGAAAAGAGCCTACAGGTATAATAGTAGATCCAATGGGCACATATAGTCTGTATGAATGTACGTTTTTTTTTTCTTCTGATGACTTAATTTCTTTCTACAAACTTGCATTTATAGTGCTGATAGAAGATGTTCCAATCCCTATCGAGAGAAGCCACTCCCTGGGAATGGAAGAGATAATAACCCCAAGCTAGGGCCTTGATAGCAGTTCTGAATGTTTCACTTGACCTAGCATAATCCAGTGGAGATGGTACACAGTGTTCCTGCCTAACTTCGGTTTTCTGGTGAGTGGACTTGGACACCCGCCAGGACCTTTCCTCCCCATGAAGTGGCAGCATGATCGCAAATAGAGCGAGCGAGGGCTGCAAAGTTGGTGGATTACTTAATTGACTGCTCACAAAAAGTGGACTTCATGGATTCCTGGGTAGAGAAAGAGGCCACGTTCAAATCCAGACATCACTCTGCCTGAAGAAAAGCAAGAGAATAGATCATGAAAGCAGGTTTTCTGTTTTGAAGAACTCATAGGGAAAAGACAGCTCAGATGAAAGGCTGCTTTCTCTTGTAGGCTCTTTTTGTAGTTCTCTGTGTTATTAGAGGTGAAAGCTGTTAGGTAAGAAGGCTGGCCGACTTCAAAAGCTGGAGGTCTTGCCTTGGGGGATCATAATTATTTCAGTTCCAACCTTCTGTAGTATCATCACTACAATGTAGAAGAGAAAATGCCTGGTGTTGAGTTTTTTTTAATGACATTAAAAATATATAAGGTATAAACTATAAAGTACACAAGGTATGAACTCTAAAATGTGAAAGAAAAAAAAGGCGTCAGAACTATGATAAAATGTAACAGGAAGAACCACAGAAGGCTTGATCTCGTGCAAAATGGAACACCATTGTAATTCCTTTACTCCGTCTTCGCAAAGTGTGTCTTTACTAGTTCTTCAGGTTATCCATACTGACTGTTAATGTCAAAGCAGTGACATTGCAAAAGGAACGTTACCCTGACAAAATTCCATCTATTTTATTCAGACCCAGGATGGGTGTTTGAGCTGGAGCACCTCACTTTATATAAAGGAGCAGATGGATCGTGTGAATTCTAGAAGTAATCTGCTGGGCACAGTATTAAAAATGTGTAAGGAAATGTCACTACTTAGAAGTATTTATGTACTCAGCAATTGTTAGGTACTCAGTAAATTATTTTGTAAAGGGGCGTTATCACTCTAAACATATCTGAATTTTCACATCCTGAGACTACCTACAGTGAGGCAGGACTGTGTTTTATCATCTTATTATTTCTGATTGGCTTGATTTAAAAAAAAAAAGAGAGAGAGAGAGAGTCTTGTACAATTTGTACTGCTAGTATAAAAGTATACGAGGCCTGACCCTACAAGTGAGGAGAGAGTAAATTGGAGGCCACTGGGGTACAATTCGGCATATTAACTCACCTCTGATTTAAATTTTAACCTAATAGAATGAAGTCACAGCTGGGTGGAGAGAAGAATGGTTTCCTGCCAGCCAGTGTAGCTGCTGAGTCAGGAGAGAAAGGGAACACGGCTCTCCGGTGGGTAGTAACATGGACAGAAGGTTCAAGTTTCCTTCACTCAGACATAGCCACAGACACACCTGCACACAGCCCTATTGCATTATTTAGAAGGTAAGTTATTATTTAAAAAAAGAGCCAAAATAATAGGGGTTTTAAGAAAGCAACTTATTTCTCACACATAAACAAATTCAAGACTGCCTGGCAACTCCTCACTTATCTGGGATTCTCTGTCCTCGTCACTGGGAAGTGGCTGCCATCCTCATGGTCCAGAAAAGGGGACAGGCAATCATGTAATTTTCCAAAAAATACTAGAGAAGAAAGACTATTGAGGGGACTTCAGATTGTGTTCTACTATCAAGTGTCCCTTTCCAAAGTAACGGAAGCCACTTGGTGGCCTGGAATAAAATTCCATTCCAAGTCTCCCTTGCAGCTAGAACTTCTGGCTAATGGGAGGCGAGGGAAGGCGACGTGTGCCACTTCCTTGTTGTGTACCACTTCCTCCTCCCTTTCCTCCATCTGGAAAAATAAGGTCAAAGGTCCTGGGACACACAGTGGAGTCACTATACTAATCTTAACCTGTACTGCATACACAAAAACTTTTACATGGGAGAAAAATAAACTTCTATCTTTTCAGCCCCTACTATTTGGGTCTGTGTTAAATGCTGCTGAAACTAAAGCCTACCTAATACACCCATCTTAAGGGAAATTTCATGAAGAAGAAAAGGTCAATATTTTAATTTACTAGGGTGCAATGGGTAGCTACAAAGTCTCACCGGTAGCCCTTTCATTTGCACATTTAATAATGTTTATCTAACATCTGCAATGTTCCAGACAGTGTTCCAGGCCTTCGGGGCAATGCAAAATGAATGTGCCCTGATCCTTCCCTCAAGGAACTTAATATCAAATAGAGGAAAGAATTAAGGGAGCAAATATGGTTGAATGCTAATGTGCCAGGCACTGCTGTAGTTGTTTTCATGTGTTTCATATCATTTGCATCTCATACAATTTCTGTGGATGCCGGATTTTATAGATGTGGGCATGGAAGCTCCACATGGTTACAGAACTTTCCAAAGGCTACACCTAGAAGAAGTGGTGGGAATCAAGATTTAGGTTCAGATTTCTGACTCATGAGTCAACCAGTCACGAGGCTATTTCATGGATGTGTATACAAAAAACAAAAATGCAAGGCTCCAGATGACAAGGGCCAAGACTTCAAATGCTTCAGCTGATGTGTAACTAACTTGTAGAGGCGCCCAGCCATTATCTTTTCCCCAATGTCACTGTGTCCTAGAAAAGCACAGCTTGTTCTTCCCGTCCTGCAAGGGAGACTGAGCCCACTCAGAGCCATCACACCCACATCGCCTACTTGCTTTTCTTAATCATTGTACTCACACGCATATTGCTTAGTTTTGTACATTATTTAACTTTATTCAAATAAAATCCTATCTTCCAGAATTGCTTTTTTTTATCTAATATTATGTTTTTAAGTTTCATCCAAGTTGATGCATGTAGCTACATTTTATCCACTTTTGTTGCAATTGTGTGAATATAACAATATAAACTTATTCCTTCTATTTGGATGGCCATTTGTGTTTTCTGTTGGAAATCTTTGCTATTAGAAACAACACTGATAGGAATATTCTTGTGTAGATCCTAGTATACATATGCAAGAATCTCCAGAGGGTGTACACCTAGGAATGAAAATGCTGGGTTGCTGAGTATTTAAACGCTCTACTTGACTATGTAAGAGCAAATTGTTTCCCAAAGTAACCAAACCAATTCACACTGCCACCGGCCTGTGTGAGAATTCTTTCTGCATTTCATCCTCACCAACACTTGGTAGTGAGACTTTTTATCCCCACTCTGGTGGGTGTAAAATGGTACCTTATTGTTGTTTTAATTTGCATTTTCATCAGGACGTGCTTTCATCACATGTGAATTCAACAAACCAAGACAAGAAACCATTCAGAGTGATTTGTCATAAATATTCTTTAAGACTGGAAAATTTTCACAAACCAAGCTTCTCCTTATAGTGGAGATCAAATAATTGGAAAAGGCACGATTATTCATTTTTAGACCTTAGAAAAAAACCACAGAGTTTATGCTACTGTTTGTATGGTAGGTTAAACAGCTATTTCTTAAATGGCTGCTTGTGGGGGTTAATGATATTCCCTAAAGCCATGGGGAAAGCAAATACATTTCAGGGAAATTATAAACATTTCTTTTATCTTACCAGATAAAGAGATTTAGTATAAATCCTAATGCACCTACTTGGCTATACACAATTTATAGCAAATGAAGAGTTTGAAACACTTTCATGTAAATAATCATAGATATTTTCCCCAAAGGTTGCTAAAAGGCTGTTTGACACTCTTTATAAGTGGGGAGCATCTCGGAGTAAGAACTGGTTCTGGATAATATCAGAATTTACTTCCCACCAGCAAAGTGGCTCCATTAAGAACTGTTTTCATCTCTGAAGCCTTTACTTTTATGTAATGTTTACATCATTGGCACCTTCTCTGACTGAATCCCTAATATAAACAAGAGATGTAATAAGCCTTAATGTATTTTAACAAGATTTTAGGAAATGTGGCTCTGGGATGATGATAACCAAATGGTGGACAGATTAAAGCAATATCTTTATAACACCTCAATCTCATGTGACAAAGACAATGCTATAATTTAAGTCCAGAAGGGAAACGTTCCCCCTGTGTTTATTCATCAATTAGAATTTGATGGACTCCAAATGTCAACCGACCGCCAAATTCCTTAACACAGCCTTTTAGCAGAAAATTAGAAGCTCAGTTAAACTTGGAAAAGATACATGATAATAAATTCACTTTGCTCCATAATATCTACATACTGATGACAACTGTGAGTTTCATGAACCACAACCGCAATACATGAAAAGCAAATCTTTGTAATTCAACATCTTAATGCAATAACGTGAGATGATCCATCCAAAACTAAAATTTTGCCTGATTTTACTTTATCTAAAGAAATCATTCTAAAGTATGTTTAGTATAGTAATGGTCTGACCAACCTAGGTGGAAGGGTGCTTTGTAACTAATTTTCATCTTCATGTTTTTATTCTCTGTGAGGCTCTGTGGTATGTCATGACAAAGATGCATGAGGTCCAGGCTGCAGCAGTGATCACTCCGGAGTGAGGAGGACGTGTACTAGAGAAGTATGGCTTAGTAAGTGCTTGAGTGTGGTCTGTGGACTGCTGTCAGCCCAGGAATTCTTATTATCAGTGTTCAGGAAGAAAGGTAAGCAAGTGGAGAGTAAGTGTTTAAAACTTTTATAGCAATGGCTGCACCACCCAGGGTGTGCTTGCCGGATTTACCTCCTTGAATAGCACGTTTTATAAAAGAATGTGTTCGTGACAAATTTATTAAAAAAAAAACCAACCAACAAAAAACACCTCACCCATTACCATAGATAGTTTGAGAAGCACTGATTTAAGGGGATTGTTAAAAGGCAGATTCTTTTTTTAAAATGTTTATCTTATAGGTTTTTTTGGGAGGGGGCAGGACATAGATTTGTTACTGTATTGTGCTCTGACTGGGGATTGAACAGGCAATCTTTGCACTTCCGGCCAACACTTCTACCAACTGAGATATTTGATCAGGGCAAAAGGCAGATTATTGATCACCAGCCCTAGAGATTCAGATTCAATAGATCTGAGGTGAGGTTTGAACTTACATTCCTTTTTTAAAAAATTAAATTTATTGGAGTGAGCCTGGTTAACATAATTGTACAGGTTTCAGGTGCCCAATTCTACAACCCATCTCTGTACACTGTATTGTGTGTTTAACCCACCCTTTCCGCCATGACCTTGCATTTCTAACAAGATCCCAGGTGCTGCTGTTGCTGGTGGTCAGAACCACACTTGCTGAAGCACTGGGCTACATCAAACAAAACTCAAGATGCTCCCCACCATTTGTCACTGACGGCTAACAAACCTGGACATTTCAATTTAGTAGTCCTAAATATAACACTGACGGCTAACAAACCTGGACATTTCAATTTAGTAGTCCTAAATATAACACCGTTCAGAGATTTATATTTGGCATCTTCTGTGCTTTTAGGAGAATATGGAAGTGACCATTTGTCCACCAAAGAGAATTCTGTTTTGCATGACTTTTCCTTCTTACCATCTTCTACCCTCTTAGAACTGGCATACAGTGACATTCTTAGAGCTTCCTTTTACTGTTTGAAAGATCTGCCAATGTATGAACAGCATACAGCATGCTGGGTCTCCTAACCATAGCCGGCAATGCCTTCTGGAAATAGACATGGATTGTAACCGGCATCTGTACTGACCCGAACTTCTAAGACTTTCATAAAAGAGGGGAAAGGCTTGATCTCCGGTACGGAAAACCAACAGTGCCTGCCATCCAAGCCACTCAAGTAACTTGGATGACTTATCTGAGTTTCCTTGTTGAAGTTCCTAGAACACCAGCCAATTCCAAGTTCTCTTCAAAATGACCAAAGCCTAGCACTTAGGAAATTAACACAGTGGTCACCTTCTCTCCTCCTGTGACTAACTAGCGAGGCAACCCCGCAGCTCCTGCGCCTCCGCAAGACTTCCATCAGCAGCACCGCCATGGGAGTGCTGGCGCTTTCCGAAAGCAAGGGCCCGTCCATGGCTAAGTCAGTAATCACAGGGTGTGGCAGGCAGGCTTTTAGAGAGGGGAAGCTACCCTTTCTACTGAAAGAAAATGATGAATTCTCAAATGGAAGCCCTCTAATCATCCATTTGCTCAGCTACAGCGTACTTCCGTTGGCCAGTTATCTAGCTTGATCCACGTTGTTAGAATAAACGCCTTAGATTCTGGGAAGGCATGCACAGTTCAGTGAGCTGCTTGTGTGTGAGAAAGGGGACAGTGTTCTAAAAGGAGGAAGATGTTTCAAGAGTCTGAGAGAGTGAAATCAAATCTCTAAATCAAAGTTATTTAAAGGAAATTCTAAAGGGCTAAGTTTTAAATTCTGAGTATGTCCCAATTGCTGTAGTTTCTTTATTTAGAACTCGGTGCTACTAAATATCTGAGTTTGGGCCTCTGTGCCTCAGTTTCCTCATCTTCAAAATGGAGATAATGACAGTACCCTGCTTACAGAGTTTTGGTAAGGATTAAATGAATTAATAATTGTCAAGACTTGAAAATAGTCCCCGGTACATAGGAAGTGCAAACATTTCCCAGGATCTCACAGTTACAGAAAGTCTTAGTGACTTAGTATGGCCCCACACCATACCACCCCACACCCTTTCCTGGTAACTTGCATCCCCTAGCTTAAATATGAATATTATCCATGCTAGAGTACACCGGAAATATCATAGACCAACTCTGTCCAATAGAAATATAAGTCATATATGTAACATTAAAGTTTTTTAAAAGAAAAAGAGGTGAAACTACTTTTAGTATTTAAAAATATAAGCCAATCCATTGAAAATACTATTATTTTAACATTTCATCAATATAAAATTATTATTGAGATATTTATCTTTTTTTTAAATATTTTTAGAGGAGAGAGAGAGAAAGGCAGAGTGGGGGAGAAGCAGGAAGCATCGACCTGCAGTTGCCTCTTGTCTGTCTTGATGGGACAAGTCCAGGGTTTCAGGTTAACAAGCTGCTAAATCATTTATATTCTATCTCATTCGCTGACAAATAAATATTCACAATGATAGAATGATAGTAGCAAGTGAGGTTGGTCATAAAATTCCTTTAAATATCATGCTCAAACATCGTTTTTGGGGTGACATGTAATATATTATTGTCACCACAGAAACCTTGCAAAGTATTTTAATTTCAATATATAAATTGTCATAATTTCCACCATCTCTTAATGCAGTATTTAGGGTCATGTAATAATGCAAAGAAAACTACTCCTCACATTCTATCTAAACCCATATCCATACAGGTTTAGCAGTAATTTGGACCATTTGGGGAAATGTTCCTAAGATTCCATGTGCTAGCACTCTGCGTGCTGCACTAATTTGTAAATACCTCTGGAACCACAAAGAAAACTAAGGAAGTGAATGCTCAGTACTACTGGGAAGTGATATTTGATCACAAAACACTCTATCACAGTCACACCATCAAAGAAAAATGATTTGACAAGTTAATTAATTTGTCTTTTCTCTTGCCTGAGCACTTTGGCTGCTCAAATCTTTCTACACACCTCAACGTAGTATTTGTCCCGGATGTAAGTAGCAGCCTTACAGCCAGTAAGTGTTCATGGCACTTGGAGTTCACTTTTTCTTTTTTAAGGACAAAGGGCAAGAATAGAGAAGTATTTTCTGGGAGCCTGAACAGTGTCATTTCTGAAGGTGAGTGATTAGGGTTACACTGTCCCAGCACTGAACACTGGATTCCATGAGACAAAAGTGCCCATGTGTTCTTTGATTTATTTATGTCTCTTGGTGAAAAGTAGAGCCCTCTAAAGTGTGAGGCCAGGGAAGGCCCCCTTTTGTCTGGTGTAAGTTCAGTACTGAGAAGGAGAAAGGGGAACAAAGAGAGGGAAGGAGATAAAAGAAAATAAAAAACAATAGATCATAAATAATCTCAAGCTACTTTCCACACCCCCAAGAAATTAAAGCCTCTGACCTAACAGGCTCAGTCAAAAATACCCCTAAGCTCTAGAGTTCCCAAGGAGACATCTTCAGTTCAGCTATGTTAAAGAACTTCTATAAACCAATATATGTAAATATGTAAGTGTATGTATTTTATGTAACTTACATATAATACATTATATGTAATTTAAATATGTAAATACATAAATCTATACCCTTTTATTGTTTTTCTATAGCAAACAGGATTATTTTCATTGACCTGTTTCTTACTGCTTCAGCCTTTTTAGAACCTCTTCACTGATGGGAGTTCGGGGATGTGGGTGCAGGATGGTGAAGACAATAGCATCATATGTGGCATTACTGTCCCCAGCTGTAGGGCTTCAGAGAGTAGAATTTGGTGGGGGCGGGCATAAATTTAGAAGTCCATAAGGAATTGACCATTTGCTGAAGGGGAACAGCAAATGGGACATTGAAAATAAAAATCAGCTATCTGTAATTTCCATCAATTTATGGAAAAGACATTTCTACAATAATGCACATACAGTCATGAAGAACAACTTAAACTAAAAATCATTTCTCTAAATTGATTAGTTCTTAAAAACTTATTTATTACATGTACTTATTCATTTGTTTGTTCATTCATTTGTTGCAAAGATCTCATGAAAACAGCATCATGAACATGATGCTGTCCTTGGACCAACTTTAGGGATCCCGGGCCTGGGTGTGTCCTACCAAGGCGAGCCAGTGAAGCTCTTACATGATCTCTGCTAACAGACACCACAGAGCTATGACACTGTAGGACACAGTTTTTGTGAACAGGTTGGTGAGAAATTTATTACCAAACTGATAAAAGTCAAAAAATTGTTGGATATTTTCATTGCATTGGCTTCAAACTATTTCTCTAATGGTGGTTCTGAAACATCAAGCCATCAAGATGTTTGACTTATTTAGATGTTAAACATAAGAAAACCAGTAGTATATCCATCTAAATTGAACTAGGGACTAGGGAAGGAGGGAGAGAGTGACAGATGTCACTGTCAGAAATACAACCAGGTGAATAGCACAAACATGTGCACTCTAAGGGCCTGAATGACAGTTCGATGACAGCAATCCCAGAGGAAGGAATAAGGACTTTTTGCTCCCCCTGAAAATTGAAAGGCTCACAGAGTGTTGACAAATGGCTTATAATCCCCTCTGTAATGCAGGCCTGGTGCCAACCTACAATATGTAACTTCTCAACAGAATTGCCAGAGTGGCTGGCCACTGAGTTCCAGCTGCTCCTCCGCAGACGTGAATAGACCTAAGTCATACTCCAGGGACATACCCCAGCGAGGCTGGTCTCCGAGGATAATCCGACTCTCGGTGCAACCCACAGTGCACTTTCCCCAGGGAAGGGGCAGGAGAAGCGGTGGGTCATGGGCTGTCAAGTTCAAGTTGGGAAGATTGAATACGCCATTTACTGGTTGGACTTTGGGCCCATCACTTCACTTCCCTGAACCTCCATTTCCATGTATTTAAGTTGGGCTGATGCCACTCACATCACTGTGTTACTGAGGGAATTAAATAAAATGTTGTCACTGTAGCAACCAACTCAGCAGATACAATTATCTCTTTTTTAATAGTATTAGTTTCCTACCTGAATATTAGAATCCCATAATCCTCCTAAATTTTCCATAGATTCATTATCTCATAAAATGACAACCACCATAAAAAAAAAATGAGGAGGGGAAAGAGAATGCCTGTTATCACAGAGGCTGAGTTGTTACCATCTAGCAATGGGCTGCCCTGACGCTCTGCAACACTGCAGAATTCCCTTGGCCTCCTCTGCAACACTCCAGCCCGCCCTGACTCCTGAAACAAGAACAAGGATTACTGCTACAGGAAACACGCCGACTTCTCAAGGGGCACATTCAGAGAACGGCTATTTGCGGGGCCCCTTTCTTCCTTCTGTCACTACTTGCCAGCTCTCGACAGCTGACCTGTCCTGTCGGATTCATACTCACTTCCTTCAGACATGTGCAAAATCTCAACAGAAGTCCTCTCCCCCCTTCTTTGGCATGAGCCAGCTTCCTGCCATTTAAAAGCTGCAGCCCGACAGGCAGGCTTAGTCTGTTACTTGCATTTCTCCACAAGCCACCCCAGAATAGAGATGTGTTCATACTTTCCAGTCACCCAGATTTACACTTCAAAAAGAGAGTGATAGACAAATATGGTGCAACCCATTTATAACATTTTCCCATGTTTAACTTCCAAATTCGAGAGTCTGAAGCATATTTGGCAAAAGCACTTTTTTTCTACATGTAATTTTTTTTCTTGGTCTCTTAGTCAATGACAACTGAATTTTTTCCCTACTGTTTCCTCTTAGAGGCCAAGAGTTTTTCACTCCCGGTCTGCAATACCTTGCCTGGGCTATAACCCAAATGGCTTTCACACTTAAAGTGAGAAAGAATTAAGTGCTCCTGCAATTGAAAAATGGTTCTTTCCACCTCAGAGTCACCAAGCTCTCCTTACTGAACACGGATTTGAGATGCCAACTGAGTGCCCTGGTGAGCCTACGATGATGCCAAGAGGGTAACCGGAGAACAAAGAGAAGGCCTTCGTTTCTCCCCCTGGAACACATCCAGATGTATTCACCTGGTTGTTACCTGCAAATATTTTGGGGGGAAGAATTTTTCACATCTTTTCTCCAGTTTTCCTACAAACAAGTTTAGTACAACTTCAAAAACCATCATCTTTCTAGCCTTACCACACAGTAACAGTCTAAGCTGGTTACTGACCACATTTTCTTAAGTTACTTAGAGATGTTACCTGTGCTTTTTTAAAATAATTTTTTTTATTGATTGATTTTTAGTGGGAGAGGAAGGGAGAGGGAGAGAAAGACAGGAACATCAATCTGTCCCTGAATGTGCCCTGACCAGGGATCAAACCAGCAACGTCTGTGCTTTAGAATGATGCTCTAACCAACTAAGCCATCGGGCCAGGGCGTGGCTTCTAATATTTATATGTAGCAGCCCAACAGGCAGGCTTTACTCTGTAACTGGCATTTTATCATATTATCATCTAATATGATATTGACTTTATCTAGTGACAGGAAGAAAAAGCAGTTAAACCAATCTCCATAAGTGATTATTTTCTTTGGAAGGCTAAATGAATCTCTTTTATATCTCAAAAGGATATCCTGTCTCTGTGTATGTCTTTTACAAAGCAAGCATACCAAGGTGAAGAAATATTTGAATCAATGTGCCTTAAGCATCTTTACCTATTTCACTAAGCATTATTCATTGTCAATCCTCTTACATGGTAAATTCTAGTTTTGTTCAAGGACAACCTCAGAGCTACAAATGATGGCCTAGCAAGTCTTATTAGTTTGCCAATTTGTAAAAAACAACAACAACAACAAAAACCCTCTAGATTTCAGTTATTTGTTACCTGTGTTTTCTTTTTTAAAAATTAACTGTAAATGCTCAAGTCATCATTTCCTTTAAGTGTTTACCTTTACATAACTTCTGAGTAAGTCTAATGATGTTTTTCTAAAGCAATTTTAAAACTGCGATGGGGATCAGTAAGGCCACAAAACAGTAAAAAATGTAGTCTGTATTTGACAAAGAGATAGCTCTGAAAATGATAGAGTGCTCAGTTTAGCTTTCATACCTTGAAAATACTAGAACAAATCATCAAAAAAAAATCAATTTGCAAACACCCATACGATCACAGAATACCAGGTAATGATCAGCATTACTTTGTGAAGAGCAGTCTTGTCAGAACCATCTAATTTCCTTCTAAAGCAGAGTGACAGGCCTGGTAGATCAGAGGGATGAAATAGATGTAATGGAGCTCAAAATTTACAAAGCTCTTGATTCCATCTTCCATGATATGCTCATCGAGAGATGACTTCGGAAGAAATTTGTTGTAAAGGTTTACACAGCTCTCAGTGTCTCAGCATTACATTGGTAGGTGAAGGGTTGGGTAGAAGCTATTTGGTATGATATTTGGCCCAGAAATGAGTAGTAGCTCCTGAATGATTTCATAGGCTCCTCAGGCCCAAACACAGTCCTAGTGAGTGCTCAATCAACACTTGTTCAATGAGAGAATGATGGGTAGGGGAGCTACTGCTTGGTGAATTATCATAATTCTAAAATGAATGGGTGGGTGAAGACCAGCATATTAGAAAAGAAGAATATTTGCTCCTCCCTGTGAAGAGCCAGCTCCCTAAGGGTACCTGGGACAACATTAGGTAAGCGGTTTACATTGTTTGGAGTAAATTTAATTACAGATTTTTTTTTTTTAATTTATTTTTTCTAAGAGAGGAGAGAGAGAGAGAGAGAGAGAGGGAGAGAGAAGGGGGAGGAGCAAGAAGCATCAACTCCCATATGTGCCTTGACCAGGCAAGCCCAGGGTTTTGAACCGGCAACCTCAGCGTTTCCAGGTTGACTCTTTATCCACTGCGCCACCACAGGTCAGGCCAATTACAGATTATTTTAACAGGTTTTATAAATATGTCAAACTAATGGTATATTATCTATTTGAGGGAAAATAAAACCACATAAACTCAAACTTTATAAAATGCAGAAAGAATAGTATATAAATTGCTGAGTAAGTGAAAGATATGTCATAGCCTTAAAACATCTTGGGCTAAAAATTTTGAGGAAGATTAGGTGAGATGAGGAGTCAGCTGCCCTGGCTAGAGACAGCTCACTTGGTTAGAGCACCATCCGCATATACAAAGGTTGCAAGTTTGATTGCTGGTTAGGGCACACACAGGAACAGATGAATGTTTCTATCTCTCTCTCTTCTTCTCCCTCTCTCTCTCTCTAAAATCAATAAATAAAAATATAAATCAATTAAAAAAAAGACAGGGTTTAAAGACTGGCTTGGCCACTTGTTAGCTGTACAACTAGGAGTAAGACATTTAACCTTTCTCAGTCCTCCATGTTCTCATATGTAAAATGGGCCTTCTAAATCTCACAGAGTTGAAATCAGAACTGAGATTTCATTATATCATATGTTTTCATATATACAATGTATTAAGATATATAGGAACCTCCCCAGAGGTAGGCATACTGTAGGCACGTGATAAATATTAGTTACTCACTCCTATTCACATGCAGGAAGTCCACTTTGAGAAAGTAACTTGTAGTAGATTATCAACACACCACACATTCCTTATCTTCTGCCATCAATCTGAAGTCACAAATGGCTTTCTGATGTTCACCCCATGATTTTCATCCCCCACCCTGTTTATATATTTTAGACGCCACATCTTACCTAGAGTTTGGCTTATAACATGGAAAAAACAAGATTTTCTGGTGGGTATCTACAGAGTTGTTGGCCTGGTTATTATTGTACCTCTTCCCCTTCTCTGAGGCTACATGGTTAGGACAAAAACACCATGTTTTCTCATATCCTCACCATCTTGGCCACAACCAATCCATATCAGCCAGTCACCGCCATCACAATTGACTATTCCATGTGTGAGCTTCTGATCCAGACTGGGCCTTCAGAGTCTTTCCAGAGAAATTGTTTTTGAACTAGAACTAGTTTGAGATTAGTCAGCCTCTGACTTGTTAATAAGGTGCATTGGGCCAATGGAGATGTTTCCCACCATAAGGAAAAGCCACTCTGTCCTAAAAATCAAAGACTACTCAGGAGCAGCAGGTAATGGTAATGGGACAAGACCTAGCCCATTCAAACCCTGACTCCTGTTGTTCCTGAGACTACTGTATCCACATCCTTCTATAACTCAGTTCTCCAAACCTTGGAATTCCTCTAGTCAATACATTCTTTGTTTTGGCTTATGCCTTTTCACGTTGGTGTTCTGCCATTAGTAATCAGATTTAAAAAAATAAAAATGCTGCAATTAAAGTCCTTGTAAATTTTTTTGAATATGCTCTCAGAAATGAGAGTAAATAATGAAAATTGTATTTTTGAATCAAAGCTTATGTGCATTAAGATGATTGAAACATATTTACAAGTCTTTCAGAAATGTTTTAATAATTGCATCTCTCATCTGCAGTATATGAGATGTTTGTTAACACCACTAACATTAAATAATTAATAATAATGATTAAAATAACTATTTTTGCCAGATGATAGGTGAAAAATGGTATCTTTCATTTTTATTTATTCAGTTATAAGTGCTAATAATAGTTATTTATTTCTCATCTTTGCTAACAGTCCATGTGTGTCCTTTGCCCAATTCTCTATTAGTATTTTTTCTAATTGACTTGTGAAAGCTATTTATATATATAAAATATTAAAATTGTGCTTGTCATATATGTTGCAAATATTTCACGCTATTGTGTTATTTACATGCTTGCCTGAGCTCTTCTCCATAAGCATGACTTGAAGGTTAATAAAGAACTATGATTCCTGTTCCTACTTTATTCTATTTATTTATTTATTTATTTATTTTTGAGAAATAGCACTTAATTGCTCTTTCAGAGAATTCTCTAATGCAATAATACCCACCAATTCTTAAAGATCATTAAATTATTTGAATATAATCAATGCTTAACATTTTCTTTAACCACTTAAAACTCCCAGATTTCATTGAACTTTCCAGCCTCCCCAGGAAAAATAGTGCAGCTGCCTCTAGGAGTTGACCGTTGCTGCATAAAGGAAATGCTCACGTATATTAGCAGGTTCTGTCCACACTTGACATCTCTCCATCCTGACAACTTTTCTCTCTTATTTCTAGTAAGTCGATTTCCTTGGCCTCTCTTCTCTCTACTATAATTAAAGAAAAACTTTTTTGTGCAGTTCACTCCTTAGATGTTAAAAAAAAAAATGCATTTGAACAATAAAAATCCCCAGAAGTAACAGTTATAGAACTATTAAGATTACAGAAAAAAGTAAATATATAAGGGCTATAAATGAACAAGTAATCTTGGAGGTCATTGTTGGTTTAATAATATTTTGGAGGGAGAGCAGAAATAAGAAGTGTGTAAAGAGCATTGAATAATGAAACTAATTTATGTAGGAGGAAGAACATCAACAAGATCCAAATCACAGATAGCCTGTGTTCTATATATTTACTGCTGTATAACAATTACCTCCAAACTAAGTGGTTTAAAGCAGCAAAAAATATATATTATTTACAGTTTTTTGTGGGTCAGAAATCCAGGAGTAGCTTAACCTGGAGGTTATGGCTCAGGTTTTTCATGAATCTTAAAAACAAGCTGTGACTGGGGCTGGAGGGTCTGCTTCCCAGGTCACTCTCATGGAGCTGGCCACTGGCCTGAGAGGCTCACACATGGGCCTCTCCCTTGGGTGCTCACACTGCGCAGCTGGCAGAGCGAGGGATCCAAGAGGGAGAGAGAGAGTCAAACAGAGGTCACAGTGTCTTTCATAAGCTGTTATAACCTACTATGCCATCACTGCATGTTCTATCAGCAACACAGATCAATTCTGGTACGATGGGCGAGGGAGACTTCACACAGGTGTGAACACCAGGAGGCGATATCCCTGGCAGCCATCTCAGAGAATGGTGACTAGTCTGTGTCCATCGAATTCTAGCTCTATTTCCTTGTAGATCTGCCCATCTTAATTCTGAGGATTCTGTCCAAGCCTCTGTTTCCCTCATAGTGCACACTGTCCTTAACCCATCCCCTCCATTCCTGTGAGCTCTATTACAGTGAGCAAACAGAGGCTTATAGCCTCAGCCTAATTGTTGCTTCCTTGGTTCTGGTGTTTTTTTTGTTTTTTGTTTTTTCACTTTCCTGTAAGACTCCTTCATGTGTATGTCCAATACTAAATGCCATTCCCCACTGCTCATGTCAAACCACCTCCTTCTCCTCTCTCAGAGGATAATACCACCATCTACCCAGTTGCCCGGGCTGGGGACCTGGGTCTAACATTTGACTTCTCCCCTGCCCCTCACATTGTTGGGGCTACTTCTTTGGCTGGGCCTACTCCACCTCCTTCCACTTCGCTGCTAACAGAACATACCAACCCTGGCTGCAGGGGATGGGGAAGTGAGATCTAAGCTGGCCCATTTGTGCTTCAGTCCTGGACGTTGAGAGCTGAGTGAATCTGAGATAGGAAATAATACCAACAAATGTTACAGCAGTACTCTAGAAAAAGTAGTACCTCGGGCTTTTGAAAACTCGGAAGAAACAAGCTCCTTATGTACTGAATCTCCAGGCCACTTGTTCAGCTCGCTCTTTGATTCTGTGATTCATGGCCTCCCAAGAGATTCCTTCCCTTAAACCCCTACTTTTTTTTTTAATCTTTTTTTGTGGACAAGTCCTACCAGGGGTGAGGACTACCGAGATGCAAAGACCGGACTCCGGGGACCAGGTTCAGTGACGCAGATCCACTTTATTCAGGAAGGAAGCTAGCTTATATACACAGGTTCAGCCTATAGGGTGTTACAGCGTGTTCCTGAAAGCCAATGGCTGAAAAGATCAGGAAGCTGTGTGGTTGGCGCTAAGTCACTTCCTATAGCGGGCGAGCTTCCTTCCTGGGTATGCCCAGGAGGGTTCTGGGAGCTGGAGTATTCTCACAGCATCGCATCAGCCACAGCTGCTAGGAATGCACTCTGTGCTCCACCCACATTTTTTTGCTTAAGTTCTTTTAAGTCTCCATGTTTTCTGTCACCTCTGGGCATTTGTACTTGTTTCCTCCGCATTGAGTTTTCTCCCATATACAGAAACTTCTTATCTGACCAATCTCTACACATTCTTCAGGTTCAACTAGATGTCATTCTTCCAAAAGCCAACCCTGACCCTACAACGTGGATTCTGATGCCTTCCGTGTGGTCCTATAGCATTCTGAACTCCCCTAGCATACTATCTATCCAATTATGTTTTAATCACTTAATTCCTTGTGAAGTCTTATTCCATCTAAACTTTATGAGATCAAGGACCATCTCTGTTCTGTGGATTTCTATGTCCTGTGTCTAGCTTATTTCCTTAAGATTAAGGGGTCTTAGAAAACTTTGGAATAAAACTGAATTCTTTTTTAAAAGTCTCCTCCATCTTCATTGTAAAAAGTTATACAAATTTTTCCTTTTAAACACGGTTGCCAACCTGCTTGGTTATTGTTACATGGCAACTTCTCTACATGTTGGTCAAACAGTCCAGAGAGCAAATACCCACTAAAAATGCTGTCTTATCTAACAGCATGAAGGGAGTTGGATGAATCTGTGGAGAGATAATATTTCTTATGCCTGGTGTACCAGCTACTGGCATTGTTACAATTCTGTCTCCAAAGAGAGGGTGACGTGAGCAAGGTTTCAGTGTTCAATTCTGGACACAGTAACAACTCCCTGGACTGTTGGAAGTTTTCAAGAAAGATTTTTCAGGGACCACAGATGAACAGGATTATGGCTTTGCAACATCTTTAATATATGATCTTTAAAATACTCATAGCTGCTCAGTTCTCTAATAGGGACCCAATGATGCACTCGTATAAATTGCTATGCATTCCTGCACTTGGCTCTGGCAGCCCCAGTTTTTCACTGGAAAGCAATTCAAATAGTAACTTAACTGGTCCAAGTTGTATGATGAGATCTTAATTAAAATTCTACAGTCATCTCTCCGAATAGCTGAAAAGTTCTTTCTTGGCGGTGGAGAGAATTGACCTTTTTAATACAGGTGTGTGTTATCAAGCAGTTAGTACATAATCAAACTGTCCCTGAACCAGAGCCATAGATCAAAATGCTTTTGTGGGCCAAGAATAGTGGCTCCCAGAATTTCAAGCAATCTGTGTGTCCTTTGCCTCACAACTCAATCTGTCCTGTGGCCAGCGCCTCTTGTCACCTCAGTGCAACTTTAATATGAGTGAAAACAATTCCATTTTAACTACCATGCTCTCTTTAAGAGCTCATGAAATCAAAACACACACTAGTAATAAAAAAAAAATCTTCCCATGTGACCCATCTTTCAAACAAGACTATTGTTCAAGCTACAAAGTGCTTTTCAGAAACAAAAAGAAAAAAAAGTCCAAAATAAAAGTATCATTTTAGTAAAAGAGTAATGCAAAGTAAAAAAATAATAATAAAGTTAAAGTTTGGAAGGATAAAACCCCCATGAATTAGAACACTTACAATTAGAAATTGACAGATATTTTTGGTGCCACGTTTATAGCTGATGTTTTCATTTCCATGAAAGTATTGTATATTGCTTTTAACAATGCCTCTCATCTAAAGATCAGCCTTTCAGTCACACAGAACAGAGCATCACCAAGAAGCAAGCTTCTCAGAGCTGAGGACAATGTAGCAAAGCCCTGACTCTGCCTTTTTTTTTTTTTTAAGAAAAAATATGGAACTTTGGCCATGATGAATGAGTAATTTTCAGTTACTGATTAGGAGAGCAGAGAGCAAGTGGAGGTGGTGTATGGGAGTGAGAGAGAGCAATACAAAAAAGGGAAGGAAAGGAGCACTGGGCAGCTGTGTTCCAGTCACTGATGTGCTCACTGTGGGGATTGGTGGAGGACACTGGCTCTGGTGTAGACAGAGCCAACTCTGTCATTCAATTCACCTGACCTTTGTGGATCCAATTTCTCACCTGTAAAATGGGGATAACGAGGTACAGATCCACAGATCCCTTATTTCCAATTCCAAGATGGAAAATTTAAAGAATACCAGTTTTTTCATGATGCATTTGTGCAAAATTGACCTGAATTGAGTTATAGATGTGTAGTCATGGCTTACTTCCTTCAGTATGAACGCCCATGTTTTGCCCTAGAAATATTAATGTGCTTGATTATGGAGTGTTGTTGAGTGGATGTTATATATAACATTATTTATTATATATATAATAATATTATCCACATTATTTGTTATATATATATCCACTTCATTATATATATATATATATAAAATATTTAGAAATAAATTTAACCGATGAGGTGAAAGATCTCTACACTGAAAATTGTAAAGAGAGTGATGGAAGAAATTGAAGAGGACATAAATAAATGGAAAGATATCAATGTTTGTGTATAATATTGCTATAAAGTCCATGCTCTCTGTGGGGCAGCTGTGTTAGACTTGCTTGCTGGTGTACCAGCTGCAAGCACTTTGCTTGATTAGTGTGTAAGCAGCTGGCAGAGGAACGTGTGCATAGCCTATATAAGGCCACGGGTGCTTGTGCTTGAGGGAGATTGTGGATTGTGGATGAGCAGATTGCCTGCCTACTGCTGTGATGGGCCATTTTTCTGTTTGTTTGCCTGAGAGGTGGTTTCCCCTGCCTGTGTGCTTGTCCACCGTTGTGGCCCAACGGTGCCACAGAATGGCCCAACTCTTTCCGGCTCCGCAGTTTTTCTACCATCTGCCTGAATCCAATGTTGACCTGCCTGGCCTCGGTCACTGGCATTACACTGTCTAAAGCCATCTACAGATTTAATGTATTATCTATCAAAATTGCAATGGTATTTTTCAGAGAAATAAAAAGTAAATAAATAAAATTCATATAAAACCACAACAGACCCCGAAGAGCCAAAGCAATCTTGAGACAAAAACAAAGCTGAAGGGAGAATTCCAAGATGGCAACGGAGTAGGCAGATGTTCCAACTGCCACCTCCCAGGAACAAATTGGATTACAACTTAATTTAAGAACAAGCATCTTGAAAAACCAACTTTGGACTATAACCAAGGATCACAGAGGAAGCCACACAGACACTGGTAGGAAGGGCATAGATGCAGAAAGGTCTTCCCCACTTCCAGGAGCGAGCAGTGGAGGAGGGTCCAGAGAGACTCACACTGCGGGGAGGGTCGCCCTGAGAGGTGTGGGTCCTCAGCCCCAGGCCCAGAGCCCCAGCTTAGAGCCCCAGAGCCTAGAAGAGGTGCCCACACAGCATTTAGTGGTGAAAAGAGCTGAGGTTTTTGAGAGAAAGAGATGGGAGCTCCCAGAGATTCAGGCTCCGTCTTAAAGGGCCAGTGCAGAAAATCTCATTAATAGTCACTTATCTGGGGCTCCATTGGATGGACTAGTTACATGAGAAGAGTGTGAAGTTAGTGGTCCAGAAAGAGACACTGTGGGGGACAGGCACTGGAACCCCTGTGCTGAGTCATTCTATACTGCAGTCATCATCTTTCTTGGGTGGAGTAGTCCTCTCTGTGTGGTATCACCCTGAGGGAAAGCAACTGCCCTGCCCTCGGGAATCCCTCTTGCCCTGTCCTATGGAGAAGCCAGGAAGCAGGGAGCACATCAATGACTCAGTTTTATGATGTTGAGGCCAGAGCTTTCCCTGCACTTTCCCAAGACTATGGTGCTTCTGCCTCATGGGAGACTCGGTAGAAACTGTCCAGGCTGCGGACAGAGCACACCTTTGGGTCTGAGGCCACACCCACCAGACTCCTGGGGCCATACCCTACTGAAGTCTGCAAAAAACGTCTGGACAGACTTACACCTGGAGCCAAGGGGCAGGAGCCACACTCACCACCGTTCCTAATCCCTGAACTACCCCAGGCTCTAGATTCTACAAGAGGTTTTTCCAGTGGCCAAGCCCAACAAGGAGCCAGCAGACAGAGGCTGTCGGAGGCAGGGTCTCAGGGAACCTTGGATCTTTTGCTGACTTTCCCCCAGGCCCAGTGTGGGTAAAAGCTAGCCTCGGTCTGCAGCTTGATATTTCCATGTGCACCTGGGTTCAGCAGAAGCATCCTCAAACTCTAGTTTGCTTATGGCTCCAAGAAGGTTGCTGAGGGCCAGTCATAGGTAGGGTCCTGTACTGGTCTGTGCCGAGTTTTCTCCATGGAGGCCAGAGTTGGCACATCCAGTGGCCAGCTGCGGAGAGCATCAGAGCAGGACCTAACGATCTCTGCTGGCAGTGTGTGTTAAGGGATGGCTCGTTGGCACTGGGCCCAGCTAAGTTCCACTTTCTGTGGTCAGCACCTGCACAGTGGCTCCCCCACATATTGGACAGAATAAAGCTTTACAGTCAGCTGGTCCAGGTCCCAGACCTCTTGACCCACTGGACTAGATCCCATTGGGGGGGGGGCGAAGAGGCTTGGAGGACAGACATTTAAGTCCCTGGAGACTATTGTTAAGACCAATTGAGGGGGCACAGTTAGCCCCAATGAAATACTCTCTCAGTCTTCCCCCCTGAGACCAGAGGCTCCCCAGCTGGAAGATCTTCTGCAAAGGGGACTATGGGCCCCACCCAAACAGAACCCACTACTCACTTCGCTGGGGAGAAATAGAATTGTGGAGTATCCAGCAGTGTCTGAGGGATTAGGCTCTGGACTCAGGGTCACTTTCCCCATATTGAGATCCTGCCCAAGAGACCTCTGAAGTAGGGGGTCCCACTAATGTTGTCATCCTGACCTCAGCTGCCCTAACCCATGAAGCTAACCATGAGTAGGGGTTGGTGGGATGAGGCCAGTCTAAGTCCACACTACAATCTTTCTACCAAAGACTCTGGGAACACCAGGCAGCTGCAAGAGATGGAGCAGCTGAAAAGTGAAGGCAAATCTTACAGAGCTTGGGATGTTTTACAGAGCTGCTATCAGTTCTAAGCAGGAGGAAGCTGATCCTTATACACAGTTTGGATCCTCACACACTCCCCAGGCATATAAAACGCAGAAAGAGTGAACAGAGCAGTAACTTCAGACAGGTAGCCCATGTTGGGTTATAAACTATGACTGATGCTAATCCATACCCAAACCCTACTCAAGAGAACCCAGGACCAATATAACCAGTAATGGGTGCGAAGTCCACACCAATACTAGACTCAGCTAGCTACACAGTGGCACGCCCAAAGGAGGAGTCCAGCAGGACCAGGCACAGCCAAGAATAAATACACCCAACAGGACAGACACTGCATAGTGTCTAATACACGTGATAAAGGTTGACCCTTAGAGCCAGCCAGCCAGCCTGAAGGGATAACCCCACCCATGAAAGGGCCAAATGCACTTAAGACTCACATACAACAGGAAGGTAAATACTACCCTCAGGAAGCATTTCTAGAGCAAGAAACTCAGGTGGCCTGGAGGTCAGTGCCACTGAGTCCATCTTCCTCATAAAGTTGCCTCAACAAATTTGAAAGTCAGAGCAGACCTACCTAATACATAGACAAAATGGGCAGAGAAATATGACCCAAATGAATAAACAAAAGAAATTCCCAGAAAAAGAACTAAATGAAATGGAAGTAACCAAACAACCAGATGCAGAGTTTAAAATAATATTTAGGATGCTCAAGGACCTTAGAGCAACAATGATCACAATGAGAACTTAAACAAAGAAATAGCAAGCATTAAAAAAGACATTGAAATCATAAAAAAAAGAACCTGTCAGAAATGGCAAATACAATATCTGAAATGAAGACTACAATAGTAGTGCCCATCTGCTTCTCCACCCCTCCCCCCTTCCTTCTTCTCTGTCTCTCTCTTCCCCTCCCGCAGCCAGGGCTCCATTGGAGCAAGGTTGGCCCGGGCACTGAAGATGGCTCTATGACCTCTGCCTCAGGCACTAGAATGGTCCTGGTTGCAACAGAGCAATGCCCTAGATGGGCAGAGCATTGCCCCCTGGTGGGCATGCCGGGCGGATCCCGGTTGGGTGCATGCGGGAGTCTGTCTGACTGCCTCCCTGTTTCCAACTTCAGAAAAATACAAAAAAAAAAAAGGATTATAGATTTAAAAAAATAAAATAGCAATAAATAAATACATATCAATAATAACCTTAAATGTAAATAGATTAAATGCTCTAGTCAAAAGACATAGGGTAGCTGCATGAATAACAAAACAAGAACTGTATATATACTGTCTACAAGAGACCTACCTCACACATAGAATGAAAGTAAAGGGATGCAAAAAATATTTCATGCAGATGGAAACGAAACAAAACAAAACAAAACAAAACAATACTGGGGTAGCAATACTTTTATCTGACAAAATAGCCTTTAAAACAAAGGCTATAGTAAGGGACAAAGAAAGTGACTACATAATGATAAACGGAACAATTCAACAAGAAGATATAACTATTGTAAATATTTATGCACCTAATATAGGAGCACCTAAATATATAATGCCGATTTTGATGGACATAAAGCGTGAGATCAACAGCAATACTTTAATAGTAGGGAATTTTAACATCCCACTAACAACAGTGGATAGATACTCCAGACAGAAAATTAACAGACAGTGGTCTTAAGCAACACACTAAATCAACTGGATTTTTTTTTTTTGCATTTTTCTGTAGCTGGAAACAGGGAGAGACAGTCAGACAGACTCCCGCTTGCGCCCGACCGGGATCCACCCGGCACGCCCACCAGGGGGCGATGCTCTGCCCACCAGGGGGCGATGCTCTGCCCATCCTGGGCGTCGCCATGTTGTGACCCTCCTGGGTGTCGCCATGTTGCGACCAGAGCCACTCTAGCGCCTGGGGCAGAGACCACAGAGCCATCCCCAGCGCCCGGGCCATCTTTGCTCCAATGGAGCCTTGGCTGCGGGAGGGGAAGAGAGAGACAGAGAGGAAGGCATGGCGGAGGGGTGGAGAAGCAAATGGGCGCTTCTCCTATGTGCCCTGGCCGGGAATCGAACCCGGGTCCTCCGCACGCTAGGCCGACGCTCTACCGCTGAGCCAACCGGCCAGGGCTAAATCAACTGGATTTAATTGATCTTTTCAGAACCTCTCACCCGAAAGCAGCAGAATATACATTTTTTTGAAGTGATCATGGTACATTTTCTAGGATAGACCACGTTAGGACACAAAATAAGTCTTAATAAATTTAAGAAGACTGAAATCTTATCAAGCATCTTCTCTGATCACAATGGCATAAAACTAGAAATCAACTACAACAGAAAAACTGAAAAATATTCAAACACTTGGAGGCTAAATAGCATGTTATTAAATAACGAATGGGTTAAAAATGAGAGCAAGGAAGAAACCAAAAATTTTCTTGAAACAAATAAAAATGAACATAAAACAATCCAAAAATCTACAGGACACAGCCAAAGCAGTCCTGAGAGGGAAGTTCATAGTATTACAAGCACACCTAAGGAGCAAGAGAGAGCTCAAATAAACAACTTACCCTGTAACTAAAAGAACTAGAAAAAGAACAACAAATAAAGCCCAGAGAAAGAAGAAAGGGAATAATGAAGATCAGAGCAGCAATAAATGACATAGAGTATAAAAAAACAATGCAAAAGGTCAATGAAACCAAGAGCTGATTCTCTGAAAAGCTATTCCAAAAAATTCAAGAGGGAAGACTTCCAAGCTCATTTTATGAGGCAAGCATTATTCTAATTCCAAAACCAGGTAAAGACACTATAAAGAAAAAAAACCTATAGGCAATATCCCTGATGAAAATATGTGCTAAAATTCTTAACAAAATACTAACTAGATCCAGCAATACATTAAAAAGATTATACATCATGATCAAGTGGGATTTATTTTGGGGAGGCGAAGTTTGTACAATATTCACAAATCAATAAATGTGATTCATCACACAAACAAAATGAAGGATAAAAAGCACAATATCATATCAATAGATGCAGAAAAAAGCATTTGATAAAATCCAGCACCCATTTATGATCAAAACTCTCAACAAAGTGGGAACACATCTTCACATAATAAAGGCCATATATGACGATAAACCAACAGCCAACATCATATTCAATGGGCAAAAATTAAAAGCAATCCCCTTAAGATCAGGAACAATGCAAGAGTGGCCACTTTCACCATTCTTGTTCAACATAGTTCTGGAAGTCCTACATATTTCAATCAGACAAAAAAATAAAAAATAAATAAAAAAATAAAAAAATAAAAATAAAAGACACCCAAATTGGAAAAGAAGTAAAATTCTCATTATTTGCTGTTGACATGATACTGTACATGGAAAATCCTAATGTCTCAGCCAGAAAACTACTAGAGCTGATAAATGAATTCAGCAAGATGGCAGGATATAAAATTAATATTCAGAAATCAGTGACATTTTATATACCAACAATAAACTGTCAGAAAGAGAAATTAAAGAAACAATCTCATTAACTACTGCAACAAAAAGAAATAAATTGCCTAGGGATAAATTTAACCAAGGAGGCAGAAGACATACTTGGAAAATTGTAAGACATTGAAAAAGGAAATTGAGGAAGAAACCAACAAATGGAAGCATATACTGTGTTCATGGATAGAAAAAACTATTATTAATATGTCCATACTACTCAAAGCAATCTACAGATTCAATGCAATTAGTATTTTAATTTCTATTAAAATACCAATGGTTTGCCTGACCAGGCGGTGGCGCAGTGGATAATGTCAGACTGGGATGCTGAAGACCCAGGTTTGAGACCCTGAGGTTGCCAGCTTGAGCGCGGGCTCATCTGGTTTGAGCAAGGCTCACCAGTTTGGACCCAAGGTCGCTGGCTCGAGCAAGGGGTTAGTCGGTCTGCTGAAGGCCCACGGTCAAGGCACATATGAGAAAGCAATCAATGAACAACTAAGGTGTCAGACGAAAAACTGATGATTGATGCTTCTCATCTCTCTCTGTTCCTGTCTGTCTGTCCCTATCTATTCCTCTCTCTCTGACTCTCTCTCTGTCCCTGTAAAAAAACAAAACAAACACTAAAATAAATAAATAAATAAATAAAATACCAATGGCATACTTCACAGATATAGAACAGATATTTCAAAAATTTATCAGGAACAAAAAAAGAACTCCAATAGCCTCAGCAATCTTGATAATGAAGAACAAAGTAGGAGGTATCACACTTCTTGATATCAAGTTATACAAGGTCATTGTAATCAAAACAGTTGGTACTGCCCCTGGCCGGTTGGCTCAGTGGTAGAGCATCGGCCTGGTGTGCGGGGGACACGGGTTCGATTCCCGGCCAGGGCACACAGGAGAAGCGCCCATCTGCTTCTCCACCCCTCCCCCTCCTTCCTCTCTGTCTCTCTCTTCCCCTCCCGCAGCCAAGGCTCCACATTGGAGCAAAGATGGCCCGGGCGCTGGGGATGGCTCCTTGGCCTCTGCCCCAGGTGCTAGAGTGGTTCAGTTCGCGGCAGGGCGACGCCCCGGAGGGGCAGAACATCGCCCCCTGGTGGGCAGAGCGTCGCCCCTGGTGGGCGTGCTGGGTGGATCCCGGTTGGGCGCATGCGGGAGTCTGTCTGACTGTCTCTTCCCGTTTCCAGCTTCAGAAAAATACAAAACAACAACAACAACAAAAAAAACCAGTTGGTACTAGCATAAGAACAGGCATACAAATCAATGGAAGAGAATAGAGAACCCAGAAAAAACCCACTTCTTTATGGTCAATTATATTTGACAAAGGAGGCAAGAGTATATAATGGAGTAAAGACAGTCTCTTTAAAAAATGGTGTTGGGAAAATTGTGCAGGTACATGCAAAAAGATGAAACTAGACCATCAACTTATACAAAAAGAAACTCAAAATAGGTAAAAGACATTAAGTCATAAAACCATAAAATCTTGGAAGAAAACATATGTTGTAGACTTTCCATTATCTCTTGTAGTACATTTCTGCTGATATATGTCTGTGGACAAGTTAAATAAAAGACAAAATAAACAAATGGGACTATATTGAACTAAAAGGCTTTTGTACAGCAAGACACCATTAACAAAACTTTATGAAAATTTTCTAAAACTCAACACCAGAAAGGTAAACAATTCAATTAAAAAATGGGTAAAGGACCTGAATTGACACTTCATCAAAGAGAACATCCAGATGGCCAACAGGCAGATGAAAAAATGCTCAATGTCACTAATCATCAGAGAAATGCAAATTAAAACCACAATGAAATACCACCTCACACCTGTCAGAATGGCTTTCATTGACAAATCAACACACAAGTGCTGGTGAGGGTGTGGAGAAAAGGGAACCCTCCTGCACTGCTGGTGGGAATGCAGACTGGTGCAGCCACTGTGGAAAACAGTATAGCGTTTTCTCAAAAAATTAAAAATAAAACTGCTTTATGACCCAACTATCCCACTTTTAGGAATTTATTCTAATGCCAAAACACGAATTCAAAAGGAGATATGCACCCCTATGTTTATTGCAGCATTGTTTACAATAGCCAAGATCTAGAAACAGCTGAAGTGTCCATCAGTGGATGAGTGGATAAAAAAGCTGTGGTATATTTACACAACTGAATGCTACATGGCTGTGAAAAAGAAAATCTTACCTTTTGCAATGGCATAGTGGACCTGGAGATTATTATGCTAAATGAAATAAGGGAGGCAGAGAAAGACAAATACCATATGATCTTACATATATGTGGAATCTAATAAACGTGGTGAACTGAGGAACAAAACTAAGAGGCAGGGTCACAGGGAACAGAAGGATTCCTGTCAGAAGGAAGGGGAGGAGGGGATGGGATCAAAGAAGGTGAAGGGATTAGGCAAATTATATATACATAACACACAGATACAGATAACAGGGTAGCAAGCTCCAGAGGGAAAAGGGATGAAGACAGGGAGGAGTGGGGGCAAAGGGAGTAAAATGGGAATGGAAAGACTTTGCACGGACATGGGGGCATGATGCGGGGGGTTGAGGTGGTTATATTGAGTGGGACCCTTGAAACCATGTTAACACAATAGATTAAAAATGGTAGTGCAGAGGGTAGAGTGTTGACCTGGAATGCTGAGGTTGCCGGGTCGAAATCCCAGGCTTGCCTGGTCAAGGCACATATGGGAGTTGATGCTTCTTGCCCCCCCCCCACTCCACTCTCTCTCTAAAAATAAATAAAATCTAAAAAACCCCACATTTTTAACAATTAAAAATTATAGAATACCACACATACACATACACACCCCAAGGCTGGAAGTATCAAACTTCATTTTAAACTACATTACACAGCTATAGTGATCAAAACAGTATGGTTCTGACATAAAAACAAACAAAAACGAAATGGAACAAAATCAAGAGCCAAGAAACAAATCTATATCTATATAGCTAAATAATATTTGACAAGAGAAACCTAAGAATACACACTTTGTTAGAGACAGTCTTTTTCATAAACAGTGTTAGGAAAATTGGATATTCACACACAAAAGAATGAAACTATTTAAACCCCACACAAAAATTAACTCAAAATGAATTAAAGATGTAAGACTTGAAACCATAAAACTTCTAAAAGCAAACATAGGAGAAAAGGTCCTTGACATTGCTGTTGGAAATAGCTTTTTGGATATGACATCAAAAGCACAACCAACAAAATAAAAAATAAACAAGTGGACTACATCAAACTCAAAAGCTGTCTGCACAGCAAAAGAAACAATCAACAAAATGAGGCAACATATGGAATGGGAGCAAAATTTTGCAAACTGTGTATAAGGGGCTAATATCCAAAATATATTAAAAAAAATAAACTCATATAACTTAATAGCAACTGATCTAATTTAAAAATGGGCTGAGGACTTAAATAGATGTGTTTCCAAAGAACACATACAGATGGCCTATAAATAAATGAAAAGATGCTCAACATCACTAATCATTAGGAAAATGCAAGTTAAAACCACAATGATCTATCACTTCACACCTGTTAGAATGGCTGTCATCCAAAAGACAAGAGATAAGTGTTGGGGACAATGTGGAGAAAGGGGAACCCTTGTGTGCTGTTGGTAACAATGTAAACTCGTGCAGCCACTATGGAAACAGTATGAAGGTTCCTCCCAAAATTAGAAATAAAACTGCCTCATGATCCATTAATCCTACTTTTGGGTATATATCCAAGATGAAATTCCTATCTTGAAGAGATATCTATATTTTCATATTCATTGCAACATTATTTACAATAAATAGTGAAGAAACTGAAATAACCTTAAGTATCCCATTGACAGATGGATTAAAAAGTGATCTATACACATACATGTGTATACACACACACCCACACACACACACTCATGTACAAAATGGAATATTATTCAGTCATGAGAAAGAAGGAAGTTCCACACTTACGACAACTTGGGTAGACTTTGAGGGGATTATGCGAAATAAAATAAATCAGAGGAAAGACAAATACTATGTGATCTCACTTGCAGTGAAGTTTCTAAAAAGCCAAACTTAGAACAGTGTAGAATAGTGTTGTCAGGGTCAGGGTCTGGGGGTGAAGCGGTGATGTGGTGGTGGTGGTAGGGGGATGGGAAGATGTTGGTCAAAAGTACAAGCTTTCAGCTATAAGATGACAAGTTCCGAGAAATCATATATGGCATGGTGACTGTAGGTAACAATATTGTATTATATATTACTTGAAAACTAATGTGAGAGTAAATCTTAACTGTCTCACCACACACACACACACACACACACACACACACACACATTCTAATTATGTGAGGGCAACAGATGTGTTAACTAACCTTCCTGCGGCAACCATTTCACAATACATGTGTATCAAATCATCACCTTGTATACCTTCGACTTACATATTACATGTTATACCTCAGTAAGTTGAGGGAAAAAAGACAAGCTTTCTAAGCATGATCAATACCAACTTGCCTTATTTTATTGGCTCCTACAAGTCTGTGGTCAGATTACAAGTTTATATGAGTTTTACAAACTTAATGACATGCACTAGGAAAAAACATCGTGACACCGTTCTCTGTGTAGAAACAAATATTTGGAGAGAAAAAGACAGTCAAACAAGTACAAAATTCCACGAGGTGTATGTAAATGGTGTCTTCCAAAAGACTGAAGGAGTTAACTTAGCAAATCCAGTTGGTACTCTGGCTCAAAGTGCACCCACGGAAGGTCTGCAAAGTGCAGACCAATCACCCAGTGTGAAAGCAAGTCCACCCCCCTAAGAGTGGAGCCGAATCCTTCACATTTAGTCAGCTTGAGTCACCACTAAAAATCTCATTAGGGGCACTTTATGTTTTGTTTTTAAGACCATCTCTCAGGAACCAGTGTCTGTGAACCAAGGCCACTGGCCTCAGTCACCCTCACGACTGTCTGGTGCCCGGGGGCTGTTCTGTCCGCACTAAAACTTTGAAGCCTCAAGATGTGTCTGCAGTGGGGTTGACAGACCAGCACTGTGGAAAGCCTGCGTTTCCTAGTTCAGTCATGAACTTGAAATCACATTTAACTGACACTGATTACTTACAGGAAAAATGAAAGGGGCTATGAAAATCTGAAAGAGATTTAAGAACAAAGTTTAACACGATTTCTTGAGTGAATCCAGAAACAGTCTTGTTTTCATTCATCAGGGAACTAACTGGCTTCAGGGGGCGGTGCTTTGTTCTCAGCTGCACCAGACTTCTCTGCATTGGGTTCATGATGCCAAAACTTGACTTCATAGACATTGAGAAGTGAACAGCATTTAGGCTAGACTCTTTTGGGGCAAGCAGACATTATGCTGAAGTTCTTTAACAAATGAGTTGTCCTGTATTGACAACTGCTTTGCTTCAAGGAAGGTGGTCCGGGAGTTTCACTCCATCCCTTGTGATGGTTCTTGTCGGTGTCTTTTCCGGTCCCTGTGATGCTGGTCCTGAGAGAAAGGCACATGCTGACCTGGTCGTTTTCTTTGCTGGAGCCCTTGTCACCACAAGGCTGGCAGTGTTTTTTCACTTAGTTCCCACCACTAACTCATTCTGCGACTTCCCCAATCCCTGGAACACAAATCTCTAGCTCAAGTCATACTTTCTGCCACGACACAGGATATAGCCAGGGTACCACTTACAGTAGTTGCTTTTAGAAGAGACGGTGGAGGTTAAAGTAGAGATTGGGAAATGGCCAGCTGCTACCTAGGTGTGGGGAGAAAAGCTGGGCCACCAAAAACCATTTGGGCATTAATTTGGAGTCCAAAACTTTGCTGCCTAAGTTCTCAAAACCCAAATACTTCACAAGTACCTTCTAATGCATGTGTGTTTGTTTTGCTGGGCCTAAGTCAAATAAAACATGACATTTATGTGAGTTTAAGTCTTCTTCCAAAATAACATTAAACATGTTGATCCTGGATGTTCTCATGAAGCCACAATATGAAGTAAATGGAGGAGACTCCCTGCCTGAGGCAGTACGATGCGAGGGGTCACCAGGGTCACACCTGGGGAAGTCCATTCACCCACAAGGAACTATTTACCTTGTATGTACGGCATTCAGGCCACAGTAGGTACACACACCACACAGCTCAGAACACAACTTATCAAAAATAAACCTTGCCACTATCAGTTCTGAATGCAAATGGGAATTGAAAGGTAAATCAATGCAAATAGTTCAAAAGAACAGGGAAGGTTGTTAGCCACTGCTGGGTTGTGGGCCCACACCACAGCTCATTGTTGGAATGTCACTCTACAGGTGGCCCAGGAGCTGAGTAGCTACAGAAATGAGCAGCCAAGAATGTCAAAGAATGAAGTATTTTTGTACCGATGTCTTTGCAATTTTGTAATTGCTTACTCAATGTTGGGCAAGGAATTCCAGTGCAGATTTCCTTACAACTGCCAACAATCTCAGTTGACAAGTACTCTTGGTTAGACATCTTGTTTCTGCGTTATACAAATACCGTGCAAATTGTCCAGATTAAGGATGCAAGAAGTGGCCGAGCTGACAGCTGAGGGCATCACTGATGACCTCGCTGTTCACAAAGCCTAGTGTGTGCTGCCTTCTGTCTGTGGGATGTCAATTTCCCCTACTCACGGCTGCAGTGTCCCAGAATTCCAAGGCTAAGCTGAATTTCTATCCCATGACTGGAATTCCAACCACATGTAGCTGTCACAGGGCCGCAGTTCAAGTTTCAGTGTTTATTGTTCCAGGACAAAGCTCATCTTTTGCAGTTCACTGGCCAAGAAGCCAACCTTGCTAAGTAGTGGCCCCAAAATGAGGTGTATCAGTGGAAACTTTAAGATCATGGAATTGGTCAACCTACATTTGACCTTCCAGTCTTAGCAAGGTCCTGGTGGTTTCTTTAATGTGGGTTTTTTTCTTCTTCTTCCTACTTTTTGGTAGATTGATGTAAGTCAATTTTCTAGTCCTACACCACTCCGTCCTTTTATTGGCACTAAATTTCACCTGGTATAGGGTGATTCCTTCCTTTCTTGTTCTTCAGACTCCATAAGACCATACTTGGAGTAAACATATGGTAAACCAAGTTATGATGATGTCAACATCAAGATTTTTGTGCAGGTTAATTTGGGCCTGAGATTTATATCTAATCTGACAAAATCTCTGTCATGAGAGAAAACAGATGCCTCTTTGCCTTAAAAAGTAGGTCTATTTATGTTCTCACCCCAAATTTTATTCCAGTACAACAGACAACGTTTTAAATCAGAGAAAACTGATGGACATCACAGATTTGACCTCTCAGGCACCCAAAGGAAATTTTAACTGCTTGAGGTGGGCTCTCTCTCCTTCAGGAAGCATAAATACAGTATGCAAATGACATACCGTCTGTGCCAAAATGAATCTTTTTGCTCCAAATCTTTATCACTTTTTAAGAAGCATTAATAAGGATACGCTGAAATTAATTGAGCTAAGAATACTTTAAAAATGTTATCATCTGATGTAGCAGCTCTCAGAGTACTCACGTTTGAAGTGCTGCTTGCAACCCTGTGTGTTGATGAACACTGAACTCTCAGCCCGTTAAATCAATACCTCTTACAGCACATCACCGAGCGCACTCCAGACCACTGTGGGGCTCTGAACCCCCAGCTTTCTACCTAGTGGAGTCTTAAAATGTCAGGTTTTGAGCCCCAGAAATACTTTAAGATCCTCCTTGTGCTGCATTTCTACACCCAACCAGCAGCAGTTCCAGAAGCTTTGTGCATGCAAAGACTTCAGTGGAAATGTTTCCCAAACCCAAATGGCTGGAAATAGTACATGTGGGCTAACTCTAACAGAGTTGTTCCCACAGAACATACCTTAACGATGGAAATGTTCTATAAATTTGTGTCGTCCAATACAGTAGCCAGTAGCAACAAGTGACTACTGAACACTTGAAGAGTAGTTAGTGTGACTGATAAACTGAATTTTAATTTTAATAAACGTAAACAGGCATAAACACCTAATTGTCACCACACTGAACAGCACAGTTCTAAAGCAATGATTTAGAGTAACATGATTTTTGATGGATAGTATTTTTATACACCAAAGAGGCACTCAATAAATATTTGGTAGCAACCTGGCATTGACAACCCCTCCCCCTCTAGATCTTCTCAAGTAAAAAGAAAAACCAAACTAAAATAGCAACAATGGAAAACTCACATTAGTTTAACACTAATCTCCCTGAAGAAAACTAATCATTTTTAATAGCCAGAGATAGCACAGTCCAGGATAAAAATAAACTGACACTAGCAAAACAAAGAATAAGAAAGCATACTAGAAGTTATTTATGTTTAATGCTTAAAAGTCTGAATGCACAAACAATCTACCATTATAGAAGTACTGGTGGTCAATACAATGCATTAAAACTATATACAATGCACAGTTTAGTATCAAAATCTTTCTACACTGTAGAGTTTTACGAAACTGTTAATGACATCAAACACTAAGCACTTAAGACACCTTTTTTTTTTTCCTGCTACCACATTAGAAACGTCAATGGACAGTCCATTTCAACTTGCAGCATCCATCCATTTCTAGTATGAAATTAAGTAATTTTCTACTTATACAATAAAGTTTATCTACACAGTTCTCTTGATTTTGATCCATAGCAGCAAAGGCACTGTACATCAGCAGATCCACAGACTTAAAAAATTTTTAAAGCATTCAAACAAAAAAATAATAAAAAAAAGGAGTCACATACCATAGTTTAACAGCAACAACAACAACATAAAAGATAACACAATGTTTCTGGCACAATGGCACAGCCTGTGTCCATTTCAGGGACATCCAACTAAGACATGGAAAGAACCAGAGGTAAGGAAAGTAAGTCCTCATCCCAGGTGAGCGTCCATTTTCTGGTTTTCAGAGGGAGGTCCTTGCGAATCCTCCTCTGCTGTCCTTGTTTTGTAAAAGCCTTGACTTGCACAGCAGGAGGAGTCTGTGCAGTTCCCAAAGAACATGCCAAAAAATAGCCCATAATCTCTCCTAATGACAAAACTGCCCAAAGATAAACATCTCCCTTTGCAAAGAAACGTGGCAAAAATATCCAGAGGGTTAAGTTCTCTCTTTGAGGCCAAATATAACTTGTTCATCTGTCTATAATATAATAAAAAAGGAATTGAAAACATATTACAAAGACACTTGTCAACAAGTCAAAAAAAAAAAAGGAAAAAAAAGGGAAAGTCCAATTACTTTTATCGAATATAATCTAAAGCTATAGATATACTTGTTAAAGTTGTCTAAATAGAGTCAAATGAGGATGACATGGCCTGTCATGTTCTAATTGTTCAAATTTCCAAATGTCTTGAAAAGTAGAAAACAAAAACAAAATAAATCTAACACAGCAACATATTGCTTCAATATGTAATTATACATTTCACATCTCTATACAGTCATTAGTCTACATTTAGTGACATTATTAATCAATTGTTTTAAACCTTCCTTTCCCCTCCTTTGCCAAAAAAAGGGGGAGGTGTATCAAATACAACGCATTTTCATTATCAATGCAGGAGCAGACAGCTTTATTTAGTCAGTCATTGTTAGAAAGCCTTCTTTAAACAAAATAAATATATTACAGATATTATACATAAAGATTTCGTTCACTGTTAAGTATGTGTTCCATGTTCTTCCAAGTAGATAGCTGAAGATTTGGTATCACAGGTTCTTAATGAGTATTCACAATTCAATAGCAAGGAGGAGGTGAGGGGAAGGAAGGGGATTAAACACCACAACTGCAATGAGTATTTGAAATCCTTGGTTTTAGATGGGGGAGGGGGGTGAGAGAACAAAGTGCTACAAGGAGAAGGAGTCCAGTTCGTATGAAGATTTGTCCTTAATAAATAACTTCATAAACCGTGGCCTTCTTATCCCCAGAGCCAGTGACAATATATTTGTCATCCACAGAGATGTCACAGCTAAGCACCGATGAGGATTCTTTGGACTGGGAAAGAAACATATGAACAAAAAAGTTAAACGCTGAGAGACAAGCCCATTAAGACTGAGAGGCAGGACTGGAGGACTCAGAGCAGAAAGAAGCCTGACGTGTCCCGCTGACCAGAGAGGAGCCCAAGCGAGGAAAGGCAGCACGTGCTCCCTTCTAAAGCAGTTCAGCCGGGTCCTAGGGACACTTCACATTAGTCTACAGATTCTTGCCCTGGAGGCATCAGGTGCGAGGCAAGTCACCTGATGAAGCAAAGCTCTATTTCAAATCCTGCTCGGAGCAGAATGAGTATGAAAAACCCTCACCTTCACCCACATGACAAGGATTCAGGTGGAGCTACAAAACACCAGACATGTCACTTAGCCTGCTTATGCCTCAGTTTCCTTATAAGTAAGCAGGTTGTCATCTTACCTGTCCACCCCTTCTAGAGAGCTGCCAAAGCATTCAAGTGAGGTAATACATGGGCAAGAGCATTGAAAACACTGTATTTTTAAATAGTGAATGCAAAAATATTTCTAAAATAAAGCCTAATTTCCTCCTGTGTAAAAATGGAACACAAATTTGCAAGTGGGGAGGGGTTCAATAGTTAAAAAATGCACCTCACTCAATTGCACTAACAACAAAGGGCTCAGTGTTCACTTCTAAACTGAATTGTGCTAATGAATAAACAAAAATACCCGTGGGATTTTCACTAGCACTTTGAACACTGAAAAAAGTTTGACATGCAGCTGCTAACCCACTACCTGTGCTCTTCAAATTTTTTGATCACAACTTGAATAAATATATAATATTTTACTTTGTAGCCCCGTACACACACGATATAATACTTATACCTGCTACCAATATGCACTCTAATATTAATTTTTTCATGTTCCAATTGGGACCATCTAAAAGGCTATATATAACCCACAATACAAAAAGCTCACCACTGTATTAGATTATAAACTTCATGATAGCTCACTCAATCTATGTATTTTTAAACTCAATTATAATTTACTCTATGATGACTTATCGCTTGGTCAAGAAAACTGCAAGTGTTATGTTATTTCTAAAAATAGAACACCACCTAAAAAATAACATCAGAAATACATAAGATTAAAAAGAGATGTCTTCTTTAACATGCCTATGAATTTGTCACATCCCAGTAGGAGGAGAAAGTCTGTGCGTGTACCATGTCTAAAATTTAGCTTTCAACAAATAATTTCATAAACTACACAAAGTGCCAATAAGTCAACAGGAAGAATACAAGTTAATTAAAGTTAATCAAGATTTATGAAACTTTTCCATCATACTCTTCTTAGGGAAAGATTCAAAGAAATAGTAATACTACTAGTAAAGAGTATTCAGCAAAATGCTCATAATTTAAACATTAAAAAAAAAAAAAGACAATGAAAAAACAAAACCCACAGAGACACACATCCTCTGCTCCAAGGTATAGGAAGGGGTGAGGCCTGAGGAGCTGGTTAGTGAGCAGGCGCAGTGTTCTGGCTCGGCACTCAGGACGGGAGCAGATTCCCAGCTCCCCAGCTTGTGGCTGTGACACTGGCCGCCTCAGACACAGCTGTTTCCCTCTGCACAATGGGAATAATACCAGCCCCTACATCCTAGGACACTTACATGCCTTCATTTGCAAGAAAGCACGGACAGAGTTTGGTTAAACAACTAGCAGCAGTGAGCACATGTAAGTGAAGGCCACCCAAGGGAAGTGTTACCTGGAATATGCTGGCGCCGTAAGGTGTTCTCCAGGCATTCAGAAGGTTGTCCTTTCCAGTGCTTACAAACCATTTACCTACAGGAAGAGCAGTGAGGAAGGGAGTGTTCATGATACTCTGTCAGACACTGAGATCTGTTTTACAGGATGTCAAGCTGTTCACAGAAAACTCATCTGTGACAAGCAAGAGTTGTTTTTCACTGGAAAAATAAAGCCCATTCTGCTAGGTTTGATGAGTCATCTACACTTATGACAAGGACAAAGTGGATTAAGGCCAGAAAATTACACGGCATTGGAGAAGGAGGCAAGTGTAAGGAAGCGATACAATTTTAAAGAGGGACATGTTAATGAACTAAAGGGTCCGACTTAAGCCAGTCAGCAGGAGGGCGGAAGGAACGGCTCTGGGTGACAGGCAAGGGGAGGGCGTGCTCACCGCAATGGGCAAACTTCAGGGACAGCACACAGCTCTCGTGAAGATGCAGCTGGTACTTGTCTGGCTTGGTGACATGCAGGACTTCCACGTTACTGTTCTCCATCCCCACCGCGAGCCACTCTCCGGTGGGGCAGTAGCCCAGAGAAAAGATCTAGAATTAAAACAAGCGATGGTGACAATGGCTACAGCGGACACACTTGCTTGCACTGGGAAGCACTGTTTCTTCTAACCATGTAAATTATAAAGGAAATCAAGATAAGCTGAATTGTAGAGGGAAAATACCAAAGCCAAATGGGTGAGCCCAAAGTAATCTGACACCTCTGACCAATTTAATTTAGTAATAAATCGTCAAATTCAAATATATACAGAGTAATGGGTTTTAAAATAAAAACCGGCCCTGGCCGGTTGGCTCAGCGGTAGAGCGTCGGCCTAGCGTGCGGAGGACCCGGGTTCGATTCCCGGCCAGGGCACACAGGAGAAGCGCCCATTTGCTTCTCCACCCCTCCGCCGCGCTTTCCTCTCTGTCTCTCTCTTCCCCTCCCGCAGTCAAGGCTCCATTGGAGCAGAGATGGCCCGGGCGCTGGGCATGGCTCTGTGGCCTCTGCCTCAGGCGCTAGAGTGGCTCTGGTCGCAATATGGCGACGCCCAGGATGGGCAGAGCATCGCCCCCTGGGGGGCAGAGCACCGCCCCTGGTGGGCAGAGCGTCGCCCCCTGGTGGGCGTGCCGGGTGGATCCCGGTCGGGCGCATGCGGGAGTCTGTCTGACTGTCTCTCCCTGTTTCCAGCTTCAGAAAAATGAAAAAAAAAATAAAAAAAAAAAAATAAAAACCTGCTAAAAGCTTAAATGTAAGAGATTTCTTACTCCTTCCATAATATATAGCGCTATTATTTTGATAGGAACCGTGGAATATTCAGCTATCTAATCAGTGTCAAAAGTGACTTTGTCTCATGGTAAGGGGCTGCCCTTAAGGATGTCGTATATTTCACAAAACCATGGCTTCTGACATGACACAGGCTCTCAAGCACACCTGCGAGGTGAAGTCGTGCTGCTGCAGCTGCCGGCCTTCGCGCAGGTCCCAGGACCTGACCGTGTTGTCCAGGCCGCCCGTCCAGAGCTTGGTGCCGTCGTTAGAAATGTCAATACAGCTGGCCCCGTCTGTGTGGCCCTGGAATTGCCTGGAATGTCAAAATGGAGGGGAAAATCCTTGAAGTTAGTTTTTCCGTGAACTCACTTTAGAATTCCTCAGCAATCAATTTCACTGCAGGCCTTATTTGTAGATTTCATTTTGCTTTATTAAGTTTTCTAGTTCTTCAAAGTAATAACCAAATATATACACAAGAGAGATTGAAGTTAAACTAAGAAACTGTATTTCCTGTACTTTTTATCCTTAAACAGGAAGTACTGTATTTTCCCAGGTATAAGACGCTCCTATGTATAAGATGCACCTTAATTTTGGGGCCCGAAATTTGGGGGAGGGGAAATGTATTACATAAAGTTACTGAACTCAAGTTTTATTCATCATAAAATTCATATAACTCATCACTGTCAAAACTCCTATCCATTAGCTTGTCCTCATCTATGTCTGATGACAAATCACTGTCTTCAACAATAAGTGCATAAATAAGCGCAAAAAAGTGGGAAATGCAAGTAAAAAAATGTACCACCCCAAATATTTTGGGAAAGGGTGCGTCTTATACATGGGGAAATACGGTACTCAAAATTGACACTAAAACACATACAACTGATAGAAAATGTCTCCAACGGAAACAAAAGAAAACACTGTGGCATGCATGTGGATTCATCCGGCCACTTCTCAGACCTACTCTATTACTGTGACAGGAAAGAGAGAACAGAAGAGGAAGTAAGGAGTCTTTCCCTCCTGCAGAGCTCTGGGGACCGTGCAGGGAGCACGACCCATCCTGCCAGCGAGCACCACCGCCACCGTGCGTGACTGTGCCACCCTCAAGGAAGCCCCATGGAAAGAACTCTGTGACTCAGCTGCCCCAGGGGCTGGTCCACTGTCCAAAGACACTGGGGGGAAGAAGGGATTTGAAGTAGTTCCTCATAAGAGCCTTTTACAAACGGAACAAAGTGATGACTATTTTGTTTTTGGAATCATATTCAGAGCTTAGTCCTGACAAATCTCTGACAGACAGTACATGCCCCCAACTTGTAGCTAGGTTTGATCACCTTCTCACACCTGTTAGTAGATCACACCTCTGGTTTCCTGCTCTCTGGTACTGACCTGTGGAGACTTGTTTGGGGCCTTACACATCAACACCATCCTATACAATCTCATTTCTAAACAGACATCTTGGTTATATCTATGCATCCTTAAAAGTACAGACTTTTTCAGGGTGAACACACCAAACACATGCCTGGGCCCACAGTAGGCATGTAATGATCATGCTCTGAAGGATAGGACATTTCGGATACATATGACACCAAGAACAGCACCACGCACTGGGAACCTTCTCAATGAGTGCTACTGACAATCGTGGTTTGTTAGCAAGCACAGATGGCAACTTACAGATACTTAATGAGCTCATGAGGTCATGGGAACGTTATGTACATTAATTATGTAAAAGTGACCTCATTTTCTTAAAAACTGAATTAATACTGTTCAGTACAATGTCAAAAGGAAAAACAAGAAGCAGCCTCCCCATTTGTTAAAGATCAAATACTACAGAAAAAAGATTTTACGTGAATAATTTGTTTCAAGCATCTTAAAATGGGCCTACTCTTAACAAATTTTAGAAAGATAATTATACTTCATCTGTAAGACAGACTGACACACATATAGATCTCTGGCACAATGTGGCACAACCAGCTCATCCTCACGCCTTGGTGAGGAATCCTGCTGACCCACCTCACCAGCGTCTGGTTGTGCAGGTCCCACACGGCGATGTTGCCATCGCTGCAGCAGGAGAAGCAGACCTTGGAGTCGGGGCTGATGGCCAGGGCGTAGCAGGCAGGGGCCGAGGATGTCAGCTCGGCCTTGATGCGCGGGGTCGGGGCGGCCAGGTCCCAGATGGACAGGGTGCTGGCTTCGCCTCCCACAATTAGGGTACGACCATCGGGGAGCAATCGGCAGGAACGGATGTAGTTATCCCTGTTCTGTAGAGACAAAACCATCAGGAGATTACTCATGAGGAAAGGAAAACAGCATTAACATAAGAGCAGAAATCCATAAAAGTATTGTGTTCCCTCCTGGTTTTAATGAGCCATTTTTACTTATGACAATGATAAAGTGGATTAATGCTAGAAAATTACATGAAATTAGGGAAGTACTTAAACTTGATCTACAAAATTTAGCACTGAGATATTTAATCTTAATTAGCATATAAATGCAAAGATCTAGACCCACTCCCACCGCCACCAAATCAACCAGCTCCATGAGTCATTTGCACACACTGGCGCACATGCACATCAGTGCGGCAACCTCGAGCCCTGGAGCAGCCACGTCTGGGTGCATGCACCCTGGCCGGGCAGAGGTCCTGCTACTGCTGCCAAAACTGTCAGTGGGAAAAAGAGACCTAACCGTCACTTCCTTTCACCTGACCCTGCATTACATAGCTAAAGCAGCATAAGACACAGGCAAGACATGATCAAGGAGGGTTAAACAACAAAAACAACAATTTCCTCCCAGTTCATGAGGTCATGGGAATCTTGTGTACATTAATTATGTTAAATTGACTTAGCATGGTGCTATATAACAAAAATCCTAGTGCTGGTCTAAGGAAGAAAGTCAACTAAAATTTCTTTAAAAGCTCAAGGACAAATATCCAGGAAACAATAAAGGGGTTATGGGGTATCTCGTGTCTCACATGCTGTATTATGTTACTCTTGTCTCACAATGTGACAGATTACAATAGTTAGGTGCATTCTCACAGAAACCACATGGGCTCTAAGAAAACCAGTCTGCCTGCTCCCAGGCCCTGGGCCGGCTGAGTGACAGCTGTCCTGGTGCAAGTGTCATGTGAAGACCTGGATAATTCTGCCTTAAGGAACTGAAAGAAGACTTGCCTCTCCATCAGCGCTCTAAGTCTTCAGTGAATGACCACAAACCACTACAAAAACAACACCACGGCCCCCTTGGGATCAATACCGTGTGCTGCTTGTACATCCTACTCTCTCACCGCCCGGCCTATTTTCTAAACGAAGGTGGAAGCCCTGTCCATCCATGTTCACTCACCAGACAGTCGAGCTGAGAGACAGGGCTCTTATTGCCGGGGTGGCTGATGTCCCAGACCTTGACGCAGCCCTTCCCTCCCGTGTACACGTGTCTCGTGGGGTTGCTGATGGTCACTGCGCACACCACCTCCCCATGGTTCAGGGTGTTGATCTGGCGAGCGTGTCGGGGGATGCCGGGTCCAATGAGGGCGTCGGGGGGGAAAGGGACGGGCTGCATCTGCCCGTCTGCCGTCACGTGGAAGGAGTACGCTCTAAAGGCAGTGGAGAGGAGGGAAGATGGGGAGGGAATGTAAAAAGTGCTACTTAACTGATCTGTGTTATGAGGTGAAACAGAACACAGTTTCAGTGCTACTTATGGTCTGAAAATAAGTCAAATTTACTTAGTACAGTGGAAAGAACATAAATTTCTGGGTCACAGAGCTAGATTAATCAAGCCTCAGGTCAACTCTTCACCTGCTGCTGTGTGACATTAGTAGTTACGTGGCCTCTCTAAACCTTTAAAATCTTTGAAATGAAGAGACTGCTGCCTATACTTCACAGAGAATTAAATAAGACAGCCAATGTCCAATATAGTACCTATTCCTTCAGAGCACTCTGCAAACATGCACTGCCTTTTTATTGTGAATAATTCGGAAGCCTGTGATGAGATTTTGCTTATAGATCATTTCACACCCACCAAGAATTAGTACTTTGAGATCAATAAGCCAAAATTATGAAGCTTTAAGCTGTCTCTAGGCCTACATGATGAAATGGCAGGCATGCCAGGGAAAAACAAAAACAAACAAACAGAAAAAACATTCTTTCAGAGTCAACAATAACAAATTCTAGCATCTAAAATTGTAATTTTAGCCTGACCAGGCGGCGGAACAGTGGATAGAGTGTCAGACTGGGACAAAGAGGACCCAGGTTCGAAACTTCGAGGTAGTTGGCTTGAGCGCGGGCTCATCTGGTTTGAGCACAGTTCACCAGCTTGAGCCCAAGGAGTCACTTGCTCTGCTATAGCCCTCCGATCAAGGCACATATGAGGAAGCAATCAATGAACAACTAAGGTGCCGCAATAAAGAATTGATGCTTCTCATCTCTCTCCCTCCTTCCTGTCTCTCTGTCCCTACCTCTCTCTCTCTCTGTCTCAAACACACACACAAAAATAAATAAAATTGTAATTTTAAACGATACCAGAACTCAACAAAGTGTCCTGTGTGACTGCTCCAGAGGCCCACCTGTGAATATCTATCAGTAGCTCCATCTCTCCAGTGAAGTCTTTGGTTTTAAATGCAACCAAAGTTGAGCATCTCCCTCAACAGATATCTCTATTCTCAGGACACTGAGTCAGGGAGAGACTTTTGTGCAGGGCAGTGACATAATTCAGTTCATGTTTCAAAGGCTCATTCTGGTTGCGGGGTGAAGTGTGGCCTGCAGGTGGCAGATTAAAGGAAGGAAAACCTGCTGGGGGCTAGTGCAGTCATCTAGCGGGGAGGCGGGCGGCTTTTGCTTGGGAGACTGTGAGAAAGCCGGGAATAAATTTGCAATTCAAAAAATTACTCTAGCTGGCCAAAGGTAGAGGAAACTGTGTTAAATGGGACATTTATAAAGATTTTATTTATTCATTACAGGGAGGGGAGGGAGGGAGGGAGGGAGGGAGGGAGGGAGGGAAGGGGGAAGAGCAGGAAGCATCAACTCCCATATGTGCCTTGACCAGGCAAGCCCAGGGTTTCGAACCGGCAAACTCAGAGTTCCAGGTTGACGCTTTATCCACTGCGCTACCACAGGTCAGGCCATAATTTTTTTTTATTATTTATTTATTCATTTTAGAGAGGTGAAGGAGAGACAGAGAGAGAGAGAGGAGAGACAGAGAGAGAGAAGGGGGGGAGGAGCTGGAAGCATCAACTCCCATATGTGCCTTGACCAGGCAAGCCCAGGGTTTCGAACCAGTGACCTCAGCATTTCCAGGTCGACGCTTTATCCACTGCGCCACCACAGGTCAGGCAAGATGGGTCATTTAAATTTCGAAGGTGACAGACATAGTGAGGGGTGATGACAAGGTCTTTGTGAGTCTGCAAGTAGGCTACAAAGGTTGTGAAGGGCAGAAGTTCACTAGAGATGACGTAGTCTGCATCCCAAGATGAGGTTACTGAGGGACTGGCCTTGTAAACACCAGAGTCCCCAGGAGGACGGTGGGCTCTGCTGGGAGAAGACCCTGAGCCAGTGCCAAGTCCTTAAGAAATTGGGGACATTTCCCCCAACAAAGTGGAAGAGCAGGCAGAGGCCACTGGCACAAACCTGAAAGGCACAGGGTTTTCCTAAAAATGTACAGGAGTTCGGTTCCAGAAGAGACCAGAGACGCAGGGGGAACGGGGGCTGGGGGTAGATGACGACTGCCATGGCCTTGGGGACTGTGGGTTAGAGGGCAGCAGTGGATGGCCCCCTCAGGCCAGGAGGGAAGAGGGGTGAGGCTTACAGAGAAAGGCTGAGCTTCTGAGAGATGACAACTGAGAAAAAGGCTAACTGATTTAGCAATTAAGAGGTCAAAGTCTTAAAGAAAGGGAAAGAAAGGTTATTACAAGTTTAGATGGTGTTATACATTCGTAATAATTTACTTGAAAATGTATCCCTTTTCTCCTCTCTAGAATCACTAGTTTTTAAAGAGTCTTGAGAATTTAAATAGTTAAGAAACCAGACATACAATTTCTTTTGAGGTTTTCAATAGGACAATTCTTCAGTTTAACCATGACCATTCCATGAACATCTACTACAGGAGGGGTCCCCAAACTACGGCCCGCGGGCCGCATGCAATCCCCTAAGGCCATTTATCTGGCCCCCCTGCTGCACTTCCGGAAGGGGCACCTCCTTCATCGGTGGTCAGTGAGAGGAGCACTGTATGTGGCGGCGGCGCTCACGTACAGTACTACTTCCAGTGACGCGAGATGCACACGTCACGGCTCTGGAAGCGCGTCATATCACTTGTTACGGCTAGCAGTGACAAATATGGAACCAGACATTGACCATCTCATTAGCCAAAAGCAGACCTACAGTTCCCATTGAAATACTGGTCAGTTTGTTGATTTAAATTTACTTGTTCTTTATTTTAAATATTGTATTTGTTCCCGTTTTGTTTTTTTACTTTAAAATAAGATATGTGCAGTGTGCATAGGGATTTGTTAATAGTTTTTTTTTATAGTCCGGCCCTCCAACGGTCTCAGGAACAGTGAACTGGCCCCCTGTGTAAAAAGTTTGGGGACCCCTGTACTACAGGATAGAGCAAACGTAGATTTATAATTGTGAGTACGTGAGTTTATTCTTGTATTATTTATCAATTATTATGTTGTTTTCCATATGAATAACTGCAAATCCATTTTTGCCCTACCCTGAATGTTACTGGAATTTTCTTAAGAATAGCAAGAGCCTACTTGCATTAAGACATAATGTGCCTGTTTGCTATAAGTACTGTATATATGAGATACTTATGACTGCAAAACACAGAGCTCTGGTACATACTCTTCATTAGATTTCAACAAACTGTTCAATGTGTACATAGCAATGAGCACTGGAATTAATAACAACAGCCAACCTTTCTAGAAATCAAGCTATCCAAGCTTTGAGAACTATTCGTTTTCTATCCAATTACATGCATCAGTAAGCACACCCCATATCCACATACTCTGACATGTGTCATGCTAAGAATACAAAATCAGGTAAGACATGGCCTTGTCCACAAATGGCTGATTGTCTAGGAAGTGTGATGAGATAGTACAGAAGGGACTATAATAGCAGGTGGAAGATGCAAAGCAGGAAGTTGTGTGGCGGTTCAAAAGCAAAGTCAAAGCTTCTACTTCAGGACAGACCTGGTACTAGAGATGGATTTTACTGAATGGGAGGATTTCACCAGGGAGGAAAGAAGATAGAAAAACAAATGAGTCTGAGACATGGGGTGGGGCTAGGGTGGGGCACAGTAGAGAACAAAGGCTCTAAAATGAGGGGAAATGACCTGAGAAATTTCTGGGTTGGTTTTAATTCAGGGATTCATTTATTCAACAATGACATTTTGGTAAGTGGTTGGAAGAGCATATCCGAGCACAGTCAGATGAACTATATCCTAAACATATTTATACATATAAGTCAATATATAATGACACAAAAGGGAAGGCTTAGAATGCCCGCCTGAGAACATCTTTAATGGAATTTAATGAAGGACCCTTAAAGATGGCAAATAAAATCAAAGGGAACTGCAGGGAGAGCAAACAACTTAAGGTGAATTGGCTACGGATAAAACCTTAGTGGGAGAAAGTGCAAAGGTGACTGGATGGATCATTTAACAGAAGCTCTCTGCCCTGGGTATTAACTCCAGGGATTGAGACTGTAAGCAAAGCCTTTACAGAGTGACAAGGTGAAGAGATGCCCTTTGAGATACTGTTGCTAGAATGAGATGGATAATGATGAATGGTTGGTATTCATGGAAGTGATATCAATATGATGAACAAGAAACACTGCTCATCAAGAGCCCTCCTTTGTCCCCCTGCCTCTTCCTCCACCCTGACACCTCCTGCCCCATCCTGCCTCCCTACCCTTCCCTATTTTACTGCTGTATTCTCTTTATTCTCTACTCTCAACTTACTAATATTGCATTGATGCTGTAATAGCTTCAATTAATAAACGTTTAGTGGTTGAATGCAAAAGACATTTGTAAAATGAAGGTTTTGGGGGGATAGGGAAAAGGGGTGAGAGATTACTAGGCAAAGCCATTCACTTGAGTAAATTTGGTAACAAGGACTATGATGGGAGGGGAATAAGAGACAATGATCTCAGTAATCTAGATGAAAGGTAACAAGGGACCTGAACTAGGAAGAAGGGAAACACGCTAGAAGAGATACAGAATTCCACAGGACTGAACTCAAGAGATGTGAGGAAGGAGCCAATAACTGAGTTTCTGATTTCAGGAAAAAAGAAACAATATTAGTAGTTACTGAAAAATGGGCAAATTGGGAAGAAGTTCAAGTCTGGGAATGGATCTGGTGAATCTGGTGAACTTGAAGAGGAAACAATACATACTGAAGATGCCTAGCTGAGATGTCCAGAAAGAGCACCAGAGGGAGAGGGTGCAGGGGCCAGAAAAGCACGGGGCCTGCTGTGCACGCGCGGCAGGTGAGGCCACTGGGAGCTAAGAGCAGCTCTTGAAGGGAAGTGCTGAGGAGAACAGAGAAAGTTTGGACTTTCTGACAGAACTGTACTTCAAACAGTCAAGGAAACTTCAAATCATTCTTTTAAAACATGTGCATCACAATCATTCTATTTGGTTCATCATCTTTTGATGAAAAACCAGCTTAAAGAAGGTCCCTGGCCTTCCTACAGTCCACCTCCTTTACCCTCCCTCAGAGACCCAATTCTGTCTTGTTACAGTCACCTTTCTCATACTTTGCAACACCTTCTCCAAGCTTTCAACGTCTCAAGGTTAAACTAGACCCTGATTTCCCAATTAAAGGTTTGGCTATTATACTTTATAAAGTCCGACAGGAAAGTAGGCCCTGTAAGTAGCGTGTGAACCCACTAGTAGTAGGTTAGCCAGTCAACAAATACTTGATGGCTTATTATGTGCCAAGCATTGCCCCTATTTTTAAAATAATCTTGCTTTATAAAAACAAATGAATTCAAGAGCAAGGAAAAATTTCTAAATTGTGAGCAGCTCCAAACCCATAAATCTGAGGTCTTTTGTTATGGCTGAATTCACAGGCCATAGCCTATAATTAGTACCAGAGTTTTAATAGAACCATTTCACACTATTTATAGAAGCCTCATTTAAGTAGAGGTGAGAGCGAAAGTCCATTTTTGGCTTATGTTGAAATTGAACTATGTTGTCATTCCAATTACACATTGAGTGAAACCCTTGCTAATTCACCAGAACAGACAAGAAGACCCAGTGTGAATTATCAAGTATATTATCCCTGTATGCGTAAATGAACGTGAATTTATGTCCTGATGCCTTGTTCTATCAAGACATACCAGTAACAGGAATATGGAGGCAGATTTACTCAATCTTCTCTTCTCTGGCCATTTCTGCCCCACTACAATATGTTCCATCCCATAAGAGGTTGAAAAACTGATAAAACCCTGGGGAAAGCTGAACAGACAATAATGCTGCAGTTGACTGAATAGCCACCATGTACCAATCAGGGCACTAACTGCATAACACATTGTCTTATTTCATCCTCACGTTCTCCTGTGAGGCGGTGCCAGCCCTGGTTTACAGGTAAGCTGACTGAAGCTCACAAAGTTAAGAAACTGCATCAAGCTACTCTCTTTGTAGTTGTCACTGGCAGAGTCAGAACAAAATTGGATCTGCCTCACTCCAGAGCCCATACTCGGTGGACCACACCACACTCTCTTTTGGGATTCCTGCTGTTATTTGCCTATTGCACCAGTTGTGACTCTCACTCCCAAGAACAAAAATTCTCAATCATCCTCCAACTCCTCCCTTCACCCTTCCAAAAGGATTTCAAAAATTTTATAATGCTAAGAGGCAAGACGGGGGTGGGGGTGGGGGGTTGAGGAAGGGAGGCCAGTTCAAGGTTCAGAAGTACCACCTGCGATTCTACAGTGGTTCACCTGGCTCACATCCCCTAAATCAAGGCTGTCAGTGCTGTTTTAAATATACCCGACACGTTTTCACCCCCTGTGGCATCAAGGCAGAGGCTGAGAGAAGCACCACCTCTTCTGGTTTGGTGGTCATACCATAGCTGTGAGTGCAACTGCCGGTTAACGAAACGGTGACTGCAGTACCTGCACACTTCCCTAAGGGTCTCCTCCATCCCCACTGCTTCATATGGAACTCTCACAGGTATTTGAGTTGATTAATCCTTTGACCTTGTTATTTAGTCACTGCTTGCAACAGACCAAACTTTCACCTTCAAATACATCAGAGTTCTTGGTCAACAAGATTCGTCGGTCAGTAAACAACTATTTGCAGAACATACACCTAAGCACACAGAATTTTATGATAATTGATTATACCTTTAACTCTCAAGGAACTTGAAGTCTAATTTGTCTTGCCTCCCCTAATAATCAGTCAAATATTTACTAAGCAACTTGACTATGGTTTGATCCAATAGAAGAGTTTCAAGTCAAATTTGGAAAGCAGTAAGTTACAGAAGAAGTCTGATGTATTAGGTAGAAAGTGAAGAAAGGGTCAAGGTCGGGAATGATTACACTGAGGGGCAGGCAACTTGGGGAGAGAAAGGGGACACAGAGGGAACAAAAAGGTGACAAGTTCCTGAGTATATAGTTAGTAAATATGTAAATAAGAAATGGGAGGTCAGAGAAGGGACCTTCCTTTCCTTTCTGTTTTTTTCTCTTTTATCCATACATCCAAAAGGTACAAATTGTGACCAACAACTATGAACCAGGTGCCATTCTACACACTGAGCTACTTTTGTGACTGAACAGCAAAGAGTTCTACTACTCTGCTATCATAAAACTTACATTCAAGTGTGGAGAGAGAGATAATGGCTAGAAACAAGTATAAAAAAAAGCGCAAGGAACAGAAAAGAATGATGATGGGAAGAAAGAGAAGGATACTATATCAGAAAGGGTTGTAAGGGCAGAACTCCCATAAAGTGACATCTTAGCAGAGATCTGAAATGACACAGTTGGCGCAGTAGACCTGAAATGTACAGAAAGGACCAGAAAGAGCCAATACCCCACGGTAAGTAAGCCAGGAGGGCGGCCTCTGAGAGAATGGGACTCAGCACCTACTGAGGGCCACGTTTCCACAGCAGAGGACAGGTGAGAAAGCACTAGAGGTTGAGGAAGCAGCATGTATATGGGATGTATAGTGACAGACAGGATGCCAATGGAAAGAGCAATGAGAATAAAAAACACACGTGACTAACAAGGCAGGAAGGATCTGCAGGGATGCTTCCCAAAACAGAGGAGAGAGAAAACTGGGATTTTAAAGAAAAAGCCAATGTTATTTTATAGTAAATACTTTGTATCTGGGAAGATGAAGCCAAATAGCAAATAGAAGTGTATAACAGGTAATAATTAGAAGGTACGCTGGATTGAAATGAAGGATGTGGAATGAGATATGGCGAGATCAGAATGTACAAGAGGCTGGAACAATGCCGCATGTGAATTTTGCCTTCACGACTAAAGGGGGCTATGAAAACAGGGGCTCCAAATACCTCCTCCCAAAACAAGAGGCCAACTGACAACTGAGCAAGCCACCTTCTCCAGAAACACACTGAGCATAAAACCATGCTTTCTTTTCTGCCTTTTAAGTTTGGTATGTCTTCTCCCAACATGCTCAAATTTTGAGCATCCAGGTTTGCATATAAGCCTCTTTTTTTTCAAGGCAACAAAAGAATCGCCTTGAAAACAGTAACAGATGTAGAGAAAACCTGACTGCTAGATGCCTCAGCAATTTGCATTTCCATATTAGCAGCTCAAGATTTTAAGTTGAAAACACAAAATCCCACCTCATTACTTCTTTCCTTATGCTAAGGGAAAATGGAAAATAGTCTACTTTGCAAGGAAAAAAATGCGAGCCACGGGAACTCCCCTACACTGTCTAGCAGTGCTCAAAGCCTGAAGCGCCAGCCAAGGCCCAGCACGTGGCCCAGCACGTGGCCCAGCACGTGGCGGCACACGGGGAGCAGGGGGCAGAGGGACTCACGGTTTTCCTCCTGGAATGCCTGTCAGGTTTGGGGGTATTGTCGGCACGCGCATGTGATGGTGCGGATCGAATCCAACCTAAAAGTTTTCACAAGCAAAACAAAACAGACAGTTACATTTACTCACTTCATCCTAACTCCGTATTTTGTCTAAAACCTGGAAGAACAGATTCTTTAAAGACAAGATTTTAGAAATATATACAAAGTATTTATTGATGAAACGATGGTATGTTTATGATTTCATGATAACATTGGGCATAGAACATACATAAAATATACACTAATATTATTCATGTTCATGATGGAAACAAAGCATTCACTACATTATTCTGCTTGCTGTACTTTTGTAGGTTAAAAAGTTTTTAATGGAACATAAAATTTTAAAAAATCGTTTCACTACATAGTTCTCATGATATAATTACATAACTTTTAAATTACACACATTATAAATAAATTATACAAACCACATTAAACAAATGTGTATGACAATCCTCCGTGCTCTGAAACGTTCATTTTACAAATACCCACAAACGTACCACTGGCGATCGCCCGTAGGCGGCAGCGGCAGCGGCGGCAGCGGCAGCCGCGCTCATCTGTGGGGAGATGTTGTGCAGCCCTGCGTAGGCAGCTCCAGGGCTGGTCAGCTCCCCATTCATCCCAGCGTGGGGCACGATCCCAAAGGGGGTTGGATATGGACAAGGAACTGCCATCGGGGTCCTTAGGCTTGAGGCTACAGAGCAAGTGGAATGAGGAAAGAGAAATATCAAGAACATAGGAAATAGTCATGAAGTAAGACATTCTCATTTACTTTATTTATTTATTTATTTATTTATATTTTCTTTACAGAGACAGAGTCAGAGAGAGGGATAGACAGGGACAGACAGACAGGAACGGAGAGAGATGAGAAGCATCAATCATTAGTTTTTCATTGCGCGTTGCAACACCTTAGTTGTTCATTGATTGCTTTCTCATACGTGCCTTGACCACGGGCCTTCAGCAGACCAAGCAACCCCTTGCTGGAGCCAGCAACCTTGGGTTCAAGCTGGTAGGCTTTTTTTGCTCAAATCAGATGAGCTCGCGCTCAAGCTGGCGGCCTCGGGGTCTTGAACCTGGGTCCTCTGCATCCCAATCCAACGCTCTATCCACTGCGCCACCGCCTGGTCAGGCCTCATTTACTTAAAAAAAAATGGAACTGATGAGGCCCTGGCCAGGTTGTTCAGTGGACAGAGTGCCATCCCTGAGTACCTTCTGGCATGCCAAGGTTGCAGGTCAACCCCAGTCAGGGCACAAAAAGAGAAGCAACCAATGAATGCATAACTACATGAAACAACTAGTTGATGCCTCCCCCCCATCCCTTTCTCCACCCCCATCAAATCAATGGGAAAAAAAAAATCAAAAACAAAACCTCCCCAGAATTGATGGTTCAAATAAGCTTGTTTTAATATCCTCAAAAGTTATTCAAGCCTTCATCAGAGCTCATTCATTCACTTTATTTTACTAAACACCTACTATGTGCCAGACATAGTAGGTGCCAGATGTTTGGTTTGGGTTAAATAACTTTGTCAAAAGCCATTCAATGCTGGTTATTAATATTCTTAATGGATGACATCTTTAAACTGCTTTAATTGCTTTACAAAACAAGCAACTTATAAATATGTAGGAAACCTTTTCTCTTACTAACCTAAGGGGTCGACGCCTGGCGGTTTTCCAGGTACAGGCCTCAGTCCGGGAGTGGAATTACTGCCTGGGGTGGGTGCATCGGTTCGTGGAGTAGGGGTATTGGACTTTGAAACAGGAGTAGTAGATTTTTCATTCTAACAAGAGATGCAATAAGATACACTGGCAATGAGAACACAATTTTAATAATGATGTTTAAAAACGGTAAAGAAAAAGGAAAAGATAAATGGAAACAGTTCTTCAGCTTAGGCCTTTATTTTCATTAATTAATTAATTAAAAAGAGCTTAAAAAAAGAGAAAGAGTTCCCTGAGACCACAAAACCAATGTTCAGGAGGACACACACTGCGGCTGAATTTAGGGTAGAGCAGATCATTTCCAGGAAACTGCCTAGCATCAGATAGAAGCAGACAAATCATGTGTCCCAAATTATGACCGCCACTTGCTGGTGGCTTTGATTTAAGATTGAGTGGTTGGAGCTGGGCTCCTGGTGGACTGTTCAAGTCACAGGGGACTTTCTGGTAAGCAGGTCCCAGTACAAAGATCCAAGCCTGAGTCACCGTACAGAGCAACAAAGGAGCTGCCATTACAAACAGGCCAAAAGGCCAGAGGGAAACAGAGATAAAGACAACCTAGCTTGCTGTAAGCCATACCCTCCAAATTCACAAACTGACCAATTTTATCTCCTCTAGCTGTGAATTCAACAGGTTATTTAAACCCTGAATTTTGTCATTTTGTTGTTGTTAATGTTATGTTACAAAGAAATAACTGGTGAAGAAAAAGAAAGATGCATCACAAAAAATGCAATTAACTACACAGCCATAGGAGAAGGGGTTATGGGAGATTATCCTGACTTGCCAGCAGTTTCATTATGCATTTGTGATTTGTGGTCTGAATCAGGGTAGATTTTTGTAAATGACAGATTTCTTTTTAGGTAGAAAGGGAAAATTATTGCAGTCATACATAGCTTGGTAATTCAAACAAAGCTACTAGCAACAAAAATCACATCCAAGCCAAAAATCAAATTTACCATAAGCCACAGGTGACAAAACTACCTCTGTAACCCCAGTGTGTATTCCTCCATTTTCAGATATTTCACTCAATTTCCCCATCTTCCTCCGCCAGCCTTGCTTGCAAAAACACTCACGAAACTAACATCCATCACTGACAAGTCAATAAATCTATGTGTCCCCAAAATATTTTTGTCAATTAAACTTGAATGCCGAACATATACATACAACATTTGGAAATAAAAGTCTTATAGAAAAATATGAAAAATACAAAATGAAAAAAAAAAAAAAGTCAAACCCAGCTATCCTGAAACAGGCAACACTTAGATGGTGAAGAACAGCTTACAAGGCTAAGTTCTTTGGATTTGGAGGAAGGAGTACTGCTGGAGGATGCGATTGAGGCTGGGCTGATTGGGGCGTCTTTCTTGAGCAGGCGTGTCTTGTCCAGGCCATTCTCTCTCGGGGAATGTGCTGGGCTCCCTCGAGGGGAAGACGGATCCTACAAAAGAACAGCTCGAGTATTAATGCGGCAGAGCACATTCACAGTGCTGGAGTGCTTGGGTGTGGACATTCCTAGCCAAAAGAATTTAATAGCTCAGAAGTGCAAAATGTTCTGGAATAGATAAATAGATAGTAAGACTCACTGAATCTCTGAGTATTCATATTGAGGTCAAAGAAAAATACTACAAATTTATAGCATTTTTTTAAAACAAAAATCAAACCCTAAAAATTTGCAAGTCACTTGTCAATGAGGCTAACTACAGAGGTCAGTGTGCACTCATGGCGGTAGCAAAACACGCCTGCACATCACAGAAGAGACTCGCAGTAACAAAAGGATCAGCAACATATAAAATCAGTAATACACAAATTTTCCAGGTGAATATTAAATGTTTCCTTTTAGAGATTAAGAAAACAGTGGATGCTAATTGTTAGGACACTAGTCACTGTTAGAGCTGGGTAAGAACAGGAAGTTACATGAACCACAAACATACCTCATTGGAAACGTCAACCACCAAGTTGTCATCACTCTTCTCACCATCGCTGTCCTGCATGGACAATTGACAAGCATTACTTCCTCCCCCAGTAACAACCACAAAAAAGCCAGACTTACCCTAGATAAGTCCAGACTAATTAGTCATGTCATATAAAAATGAACTATACCAGACAGTGCAAACACTCTACAATGTACTATGTTCTGTAGTCCTCATGCTGAAAGTTCTGAGGTAATACAATGATTCCATTTTACAGTTTGAAAAATTGAAGCTTATGCCTTCCTTGTTACTCTAGAGTATTGGTGCAAACTGGCATGCCCACCATAAATCCACTATGATTAGTTCTCTCAATGTTTTTAAAGAAACTGGATAATAGCCATGTTTTAAAATTAGGAGTTTTCACATGAAAATGCTAATTTTCAGCTTTTTTCCCCCTGCGGCCTGGTAGGTGCCATTGCAGGAAGCAGAGTGGGACGACTTGTGTTCAGTCTCATCCAGCTCACTCCTTTTACTATGTGACCTAAAGGACTAGTCACTGAGTGTCAACCCATGCCAGGGACATCCTGGATGTCTCTACAAATGATATTCCATACTGTCTATATTTCTCACAGCACAGGAGTTCATCTAAACAGTTTAACAGGCTATTTTTCCCCTTAACATTTCTAGCTGACCACAAGAAACTCAGCCACGTTGAAGTAGATGGAGGGGAAAAAATACATCTATAGAAATAATACTATGGACACCCAAGTCTTCTATTACTGCCAGATAAAGGACTCTATTCTCTCTCACATACACGTATGCGCTCAGTGCACCCACACAGGACTTTGGACTAGCCAATAAAGACAAAGCTATGATTGCAATAAATTGTTCTCCCAGGAAGTTGTTACCCTGTATTCTAGTTCTGGCTGGTCCCAGTCAAAGGGTAAAACAGCTGCTGATGGAAAGGTAAACTGGCCTCCCCCAAAGCAAAGGTGAATGAACCTACATAACGAGCTGCAATTTCCTTTTCTTCAGTTTTCTGCTTTTTGCTATCAGAGGAATAGTCGGTGGAGTTTCTGTGCTTCTCAGCCCCTCGGAAACTGGCTGACGGGGATACCGAAGAGCTCTGAAAGCAGAAACGGAAATGGAGTTGAGAGACAACCAGCCACTGAAGTGTGATTTTTGCAAATCATTTGAGACTTTATTCCCGCTTTTGTTCATTAGTCCACTCTTACAAAGCTGTTAAGAAAAAAAACAGGAGAAAAGAGAAGAAGTAAAAGGAAGAAGAAAACAGAGGTTAGAGAGCAAGGGGGAAAAACAAAGGGGAAAAGGAGTGAACAAGACAGAGAAGCAGAGATGAGACAGAGGAACACAGGGACAGAAAGGGAGGAGGCAGGGGATAATGTAAACTCAGCAGACAGAACGGGTCTGGTTGAAAGGAGATGTTTATATTATACTATTGAATTGGGAAATATATTATACTTTAGAGAATTGATAAAGGAAGCAGATACAAAAGAAAAAGGAAGGAAGAAAGGCAGGCTTCTTTTTTTGAAGTCGGCTAGTTAATGGGAAGCCAGTATTTGAAGCCTCTACAGAGAAACTGAATAATTTAGAGTCCAACTTGAGAGATAATTAGTAGTTCTTCAATGAAAGAAAGAGGAGAGGTGCTCTTTGTGGATTTAAGCACCCCAAAATAATGATCATGTGCACAACGGTCATATTTATAGAATTTTGCTTCATCCTGCACCTTCAGGCTCTGGGAGATACAGAGTAAGAAATTAAAACAAAACAAAACCACACCTGCAAAAATGTACTTTATTCCTTTCTGACTCCTACAGTTACCATGAGCCTGCTCCCTTGTATCTACAGGAGCCCAGGAACCGTTAGGCTCGGGGGATATAGGAAGATGGTCCCTCTGGGGATCGTGATCAGGGCGATCTGTATGAGCTCTGGCCACCTCTGTCATCTCTGCTCTTCCAAAGAGCTCTCAACCCCAGGAGCCCCACATACAGAAAACAAACACCGCTGACAAGATCTGCAGCACAGAGAATGAGGCCAGGTGGTTGCTGCTAGAAAGGCCAGGTAGTTACTGGGCACATTTAGATGGTGTGAAGAACACACTGATGAGAACTGGAACTAACCTTAACAACTGGCTAGTGCCTCAGCTCCAGAAAGACCAAACGGAAGCACTACATAAAGGTGAAGTCTGTGGGAGGGAGGAGCAGGGCCGAGTGTCGGGCCAACCCGCTGAGGGCGGACGGTAGCCCCTGAGGAGCCAAGCCCGCAGCAGGGCAGCAGGGCAAGACTCCAAGCGCTAAATCAGCCCAGCCTGGGGTCAGAAAGTGCTGATCTTGGAGGGCAAAGAATACTTATTAAAAATTAAAACCCTAAGAACAAGAATCACCATTAGAAGATCGGCCTGGTGTCCAAATGAATTCAGAAAACTGTTCAGTAAAGGTCTTCTTTAAAATTAACTCTTTGTACTTTTTTTCTTTATCTTAGTCTGTTAGTAATAATTAACATTTATAAAAATAGTCTATATTTCCAAGGGTCTTTTAATTAACTATGGGAGGCAGTGTGATGGCCAGCACTTTAGGCTCTATATTTTGTTTTACTTTCATTGCACCATGCCACATTATCTTTTGTGGCTAAACTTTCAAAGCATGTTGTTAGAAGAAAATCAATAAATGTTTTTCACACCTGGGTAGGTATAGCTACCAAGAGATCACCCCCTAGTGGTCAGCTGTAGTGATGGCAATCCCACCTCCAGCTCCAAGGGCAGGAATGCAGGGTAGGAGTTTGGAGGAGAAAGATGAGAATGAACACCAGTCACTGGGTTCTTACCGATACGGGCTGGATATTTCTAAACTGTTCCTTCCTGTACCAGTCTTTTCAAAGGATTTATGTTAATATTCTAGATGCACAGACCAAACTATCCCCACTGAAACAGTCAGCTTTTAAGCTTAGTGGCAGAAAAGATGGCAGGCGCTATTTAGTAAGGCTGAATTGAAGACTGAAACAGACGTTAGAAGCCAATTTTAAAAAGTGGACTGCTTCTTGAGTTGCATATATCTCCACTGAGTTCCATTCCTTGTTCCCAAGCCATAAGCCCTGGCTCAATGCTTTTACTTTGCTTCAAACCATGACCCCAACAAATCAGGTTTTTATAAGTAATCTCCATTGAAGTCATGCCAACAAACATCATCTGTGAGCTACCATATTTAATGCCAGCTCCATATCTAGTTTCTCCCTTCTCCAGTCTATGCTCCACGTTTCTGGGATTAACATTTCCTAAACAGATAGTCAACAAATTGGATCCCTAAAAAAGCAACAATGGGTCCCCACCACCCCAATTCTGAGTATGGCTATTTTCTAAAGGCCTTCACTCCATGCCCCAGCCCCAGTCCTGGCCTGGCCTCAGCGCCATGTGCTTGCTCCCGGGGCTCCATGTATTTATACTATACCTGCAGCCCTTCTTCCTGGCTCATGGGAATGCCCTTTCTCCCTCAGGGTCTTCCTTTTGACATCTCATTCTTAAGAACCAGCTCTGATATCACTTTTCAAAGCTCCTCAAACACTGTCAGACAGAATTAATCACTCATCCCTCTTTGTTCCCTTCACACTTTGTTCACTCGGTGAACACTCACCACCAATTTATGGTTGTTTCGCAATGTCCCTTCCCACTCCAGGCTGCAGGTTCCGGCAGGCAGGGGACCCGGCACAGTGAGCGGCACAGAGCTGCCCAGGAATATTTTTGAACATAACTGATGAAGCCTCCCTTCGGCACTCTTTAATCTTAGTCCAGAATTCCAGTGATCTATTCCCTCCCTTTCACAGGTCCCCTGGGATGAACAGTTCCACCGGAAGCCATTCGCTAGAGTAAGACTGAGCAGTGGTGTCCCTTGAAGGTGGCACTATGGAAGCTCTGCCCTTTCTCCACCTTTCTTCCTTAACCCACTTCTAGATACCTTCAGCCTAATTTGATATTTTACAAAAAGAAAAAACAGTGAATGTATGTGTATATGATTAACAACTATCTGAGCCTTTTGATTCTGATACACTTCACTGAAAGTTATTCCTACTTTGTCCAAAAGGAAAAACTGATTTGTAAACAATGGTGAAATGCTTTCTTAAAAATTAATACTAAATAGTGATGCTTATTTAGATTTTTATGCACACATTTACTGGCACACATGTACAAATACCTTTATTCTTTTTTAAAAACTGGCTGTTTCAGGCTCTGTGAGTAGTATTTTATTTGTGAATTTACTGTAGGTCAGAGATACATGCTGGAGTTTCCTGGTAGAATGATAAAGTAGTTAATTATCACTAGTATGTAAAGTTAAGCTGAACAATGGGCAGTGGGGCAATAAGCACTGTTTTAATAACATAATTGCTCTGGAATCAAACTGGACTGGCAGACTCTCACCATGAATCTCGGCATGCTGCTGATAGACAGCCGCCTCACTTCTTTGCTGAGCTAATCAAGTCACAGTTCTACAAGAGCTTCTTTTATCTCTTTACTGTTATTTTAAAAGCTGAGCCAGGTTAAGATACTTCCCGAGCTTACTACAGAAGAAACACACTAGAGCTGCATCATGATTCTACATAAATCTACAAATCTAGAAACACTAAACATAAATCTTTTATTAGTTTGAGCATGTAAATACAGCAGCAGATCTGTTATGAACAGAAAGTCAGTGGCTAATCCAAAGAGGGCAAAATACCTTAAATGTGAATATTTAGCAAAAAACTCTGAAAAATAATCACACAGCATTAATTTTTTTTTTAAAAAAAGTAACCATATTTGTTAAAAACGTCAACACTTTTTATTGGAATATTAAAAAGAACATGGGCCTGATCAGGTGGTGGCACAGTGGATACAGCATCAGCCTGGGACCCTGAGGACCCAGATTCAAACCCCAGGTTGCCGGCTTGAGTGCGGGCTCACCCAGCTTGAGTGTAGGATCGCTGGATTGAGTGTGGAATCATAGACATGACCCCATGGTCACTGGCTTGAGCCCATGGTTGCTGGCTTGAGCAAGGGGTCACTCGCTCTGCTGTAGTCCTTGGTCAAGGCACATATGAGAAAGCAATCAATGAACAACTAAGAAGCAGCAACAAAGAATTGATGCTTCTCATCTCTCTCCCTTCCTATCTGCCTGTCCCTCCCTCTCTCTCTCTTGTTAAAAAACCCCCACAAAAACACAATAGATGTTTAATGAAAGAGAAAGAAGAGAGTAACAAGCAAGGACAAACCAAGGTTAAAATAATAACTTGTGCAGTAGAGCGTCTGCCTGGTGCGCAGGAATCCCAGGTTTGATTCCCGGCCAGGGCACACAGGAGTTCTCATTTGCTTCTCCACCCCTCACCCTCTCCTTCCCCCCTCTCTCTCTCTTCCCCTCCCACAGCCAAGGCTCCATTGGAAAAAAGATGGCCCGGGCACTGAGGATGGCTCTGTGGCCTCTGCCTCAGGTGCTAGAATGGCACTGGATGCAACAGAGCGACGCCCCAGATGGGCAGAGCATCACCCCTGGTGGGCATGCCAGGTGGATCCCGGTCGGGCGCATGCGGGAGTCTGTCTGACTGCCTCCCCGTTTCCAGCTTCGGAAAAATGAAAAAAAAAAAGAAAAAAATGAAAAAAATTAATAATAACTTGTAAGTCTTATTATATGAAGAATTCTAATTGCTTTGGTAGTAAAAGGTAAATTTGAAAGACAGTTATTGCTAACATTACAAATCACGTTATCTCAAAATGAAAAATAATCTAGATACTAGGTTGAAATCCAACCCAGACTTTACAAAGATTACTTGATCAAGTCAGCAGGAAAACTGGTACCTCCAGCAATCTAAAGAGATAGTCTCGCCCCTTCACCTTTACTCCTCTGCCACCTCAGGATCAAAGATGACCATGTGTGGGAGAGTTCTATAAAGTATCACCCCAGGAGAGGTAGTGTTGCTGTGATTAGCTAATTTTAATAGCAGGTAGCACAGACTTTACTATCAGACAAGAGCATCTCTCTGAGTCAGACTACCTGGGTTTGAGTCTACAATCTTCCACTTAACAAGTGTGTAGCCTTGGGGGGGTGTTGCTTAGTCTCAACCGGTCTGTGGTCAACAGCACCCCAACCCATTCCCTCAACTGGGTTGCTTTGAGGACTACGTGAAAGAATCTATATAAGGTACTAGCACAGTCCCAGGCAGACAACTGAGCCTTCTACAATAGCAACTTAGCACTATGCTGTGTACTGTACTCTATTTACTACAGAGCTCTGTAGATCTTCTATTTTAAGCCTCACATAAGGACCATTCTAGGCATTTATGTACACTACCCTTCAGCATAGATATACAAGTGGTCCATAATGATAGGGTTTCAATAGGTTGCTACTAACCAAAACACATCTCCTTTCAACAATCACAGTAAGGTTTTGGTTCAATACCACACCTACACTGAACTTTCTAATTTGATTTCAAATGTACATCAAACTCATTCTGTTTTCCCTTTGCACAGATGCTGTGCTCAGACATCAGCTCACTTACAAGATTTCAACCAGGAAGAATATGTTAAAGACCAAGTGGACAACCTTGATCAAAAATTCTAAATTCATTTGTTACCATGTGTTTGCTCATCAGCTATGGCCTTCAAACACCCTATCTACTTGGCAGCAAAGGGTAACTCCATTTCCAAACAGATAAAGGGGATAACTACGGGGTAGAGGGCAACACAAAGATCTGCTTCGGGTGAATGCAAGTCCTGGCACGTCCTCACTTTACACCTGTTGTCCAGATCTCTCCTTATTCTCAAAACCCACGCACCCAGGTTAGAAAAGAAATTATACTGCTACTCTACCTGTAGTCCGCTCAGTACAAGGATTAGTTTGGGTCAGGAACAATTCAGGGGGAGTTTGTTTATGGCCGTAGGGTGAGGAGGAAGCAGAGGGCAAGGTCAAGAGCCCTGCAGACCCTTTATTGATGCTATAACCAAAGTTCTCAATCATCATTTCATCTACAAAAGACCAATACCTAGAGAGAAATGAACACTGGCAATGTTCTTGGATGTGGAAAGGCCACAGTACTGCTCAGGTCAGCAGGGACTCAGCCCATTCCTCTCGCGCAGGGGACCTTCAGGATGAGCCCTACAATCACGAGCATTCCAGGGTCAAGTATGGTCACTAGCCCTCAAAGCACTTTAGTTATAAAATACTTTCAACAAGTTCTGAAATAAAAGAAATATCCTAAAAAAACCTATGTATACCAAACCAGTACATACCACATACCAGTGCCTTTCTGATTGAGATTTTATTATATAGCATTACACAAAATGTTTATATATTCCTGTTTACAGAGCTCTTGTTTAACTGATAAAAGTTTATTACCTCATTTATAAGGAAATAACCAGGAGAGATAAAATAATCCTCAACTGGGAAAAATGAAATCTAAGAACTTTAAAAATTATTTGATCGAAATAATTATATACTGCCTTCCTAACACATGCAAACTTATGTTAATTAGCTTACATTTATAGCATATTAGTGGTGAAATACCTGAGTATGGTAGGATTCTGAGCCAGGCACAGTGTCAGTTTACTGCTCATTACAGTAAAACTTTTAAAAATAGCCTACTTGATTAAGGAAGTCATTAAAAACACAATCTGTATATATAACCCTCATAGAACTTGTTTTCAAATTAACAAATCAAAATTCACCTTCAAAACTGACTGGGATTTCTGTAGACTTGCCCTTGTAAAAACAAGATTTAACATAATCTTCATATAATGAGTCTGTTCTTAATAACTGTTTCTCATCTTCTATAGCATTTCACCAACAGAAGCTTAGCTTAGTTTAAGATAAATTTCTTTAGCAGATAGTCAAAATGCTATCAAACCAGAGGCAGAACCCACAATGGTCACAATATGGGTACTGGAGTCAGAGTGCTGGGTTCTAGACCAAGCTGTACCATCTGCTGTACAGCCAAGGACAAGTTAATGAACCTCTCCAAGCTTCCACTTCCCCAGTGGGTAAAACGAGGCTAACAGAAGTACCTCCAGGATTAAAGGAACGTATGCACGTTGTGAAGCTCCTAGCACAGAAAGAGCCACTGCTTATGTGGGAACCACCACACAATCTTAGTCCACTTACAGACTCACTCAGTTAAGTATGTACTGAATACCCACTAAGTATGGAAATGAAATACACACCTTGCCCTCCAGTAAGAATCCCTAAGTTAAAACTACTTAGAATATAGCAATCCTACATATTTATTCCCTCATGTGGTAGAACATTAGCACTTCAGTATTTAGTCATTCATGTTTTGCTGCCATAGCCTCAGCATTATCTATTACTTGGTCAGGATAAAAAGCCGTAATAATTTATAAGGTATCAATAAAATTGATTTTAAATTAGAACATTATCTTAATGTCCTCCCGGGGTTTCTTGACTGTTATTTCCTCTTCCTGGAATAAAGCTGTTGGCTCCACCCCAGAAATTTCATTAAATACAGTTACTTTAGCTGGTGAGCTGAGCAGCTAGAACATGATGGTCTGACACCAAAGATATAGGTTTAATTCTTGTATAGGCATTTTACTTTCCTCTCTTGACAGCCACTGACTTATGCAGTCCAAACTGTGAGTCACATGAGGAAGTAACTGGGGGACTAACAGGATACAAGTATGCACATCCCCCCAATCACTGGAGAGGTGAGCCCAAGCACAGGCTAAATTAATCAAGTAATCTTACTCCCGATTTAAAACATGGCAGAGTATTAACAGTCTACCAGAAATTGTAAAAACAAATAAACAAAAAGTACCAAGCGCATAAAAATATTACACAGAAGTTACTTCCACCTTTTACACCAGGTGTAATCAACCTTTTTATACCTACCACCCACTTCTGTATCTCTGTTAGTAGTAAAATTTTCTAACCACCCACCGGTTCCACAGTGATGGTGATTTATAAAGTAGGGAAGTAACTTTACTTTATAAAATGTACAAAGCAGAGTTAAAACATATGATAATAATTATTTTCCAAGTACTTTATGTCGGATTTTTGCTAAGTTTGGCAGAATAAATCTTTATAAAACAACTTACTATAGTTAAATCTATTTTTTTATTTGTACTTTGGTTGCTCCGCTACTGCCCACCTTGAAAGCTGGATGCCCGCTAGTGGGCAGGAGTGACCAGGTTGACTATCACTGTTTTAAACTGTCTAATCACCCCAAAGCCACTGTATGACCTTCAATCCAATGACCTCCTCAAAGTTTGCAAGACCGAACATGCCTAAGTGCACTTGCACTCCACCAAGAAATCCCTTCTTTCATTCATACAGATTCTATAAATCACATGTGCAGACACTATATGTAAATTATAGTCCCATGTACTTGCCACTTCTTCTGGGATTACTTTTTCCAGTCTAGCACTATAAAATATATCCCAAATCATTCACTCACCTATTCCTTGTAATTAATGTTACTAAGTCTCATTGACAAATATGCACCAGTACATGAGTTTGAATGCCCTAAAAACAAGGGGGCATGAAACTGGCAAAAAATTTCCTTCCTGAATTTTCTGAAGAGGTGAACTGGCGTTAGACTTATTCTTATACAGTGCTCTGTTCTTGAATTGAAATATAAACACACTTATAACAGCTGCTTTCAAAGTACTGAGTAGGGTAGCTGCTCACAGAAAATAAGTGACTCAGCTTTAAGACTTGGCAAGCTCTATCTTAATGGACCAGAATTCACATTTTAGAAACTATTAAAATTTATTGGAAAAGGAAGTCTTTTCATGTTGCTATTTTTTTTCCAGTAAACTGTTTTAATCTATCTGAAAGGCTAAATACTTTTTTCGTCCAAAGAGTGTTAACTCTACAGAGCCTCATATATACTCTTATGTATTATGTATGCAAATAAACTCTACAACATCGGAGGGTACTTGAGCAGAAACATCGAAGGAAACGACAGGTAATCAATCTAGAGGGAGGCTGCCTAACAGTTTTAAGATTACTAATCCTTAAAAATCCCAGGTCTTGTTCAACCCACCTCAAAAGGGCAAAAAGTTTTCACTGATCACTTAGCCAATTTGGTCTTTAAGCCCCTCATAAAATATTAAAGTGAGTTATACTCTAGAACAGGCCTGACGAGTAGAAATATAATGTGAGCTACACATGTATTTTAAACTTTTCTAGTAGCCTGATTTTAAAAAAAAAAAAATCAGGTAAAATTTTAATCGTATATTTATTTAACACAACGTATCCAAAGATATGTCAAAATGTAATAAACATTTAAATTATTAATGAGGTACTTTTTGCATTCTTTTTTAGTACTAGGTCTTTAAAATCTGGTGTACACTTTACACTTCTAGCACATCTCCATATGAAATGGCCACATTTTTGGTACTCAATAGCCATGTGTGGCTTAGGTGACACAGGTCTGCAAGTTCTTGAATAGGAATCAACATCTATTAATAGAGGCATCTAGTGCTTTATAGAAGCACAGGCCTGACATGGTTGCTGCCTCTCTTCTCCACTCTCAGTGGAAGGTCTCCTTCTCAGAGTGCTGGACACCCCATCTCTTCCACCCCTCAGTGCTAGCTTCTGCCAAGACCTCCTCCCCAGACTCTCCGTGACTAGCATGTTTTCACCTTGAATGCCCCAGCTTAAACGCCACCTCCTCAGAAAGGGCTGGTCAATGATGCTAAGATTCCTCCTGAAAATCTCTACCACAGCCCCTTTTGTACTTCCCCAGCATTTGTAGCACAGCCATTATTTTGATTATTTATTTGTCTCTTCTACTTGATTAGAAGTTACTGGAAGGCAAGGGCTATGCCTGGTTTCATCACATGAAAATCCCGTTCTTGGTTTAATGCCTCAATGAACAGCGGCTGCTGAACAAACGAGTGAGTGCAAAACTTGATTTGCTCACGCACCAATGCTTATGCAAATGTCTTCCTTGTGCTCAGATTTTCATTATGTTGAGGTTAGAGATTATGCATTCCTAAAGGGCATGCACTATTGTACTTTATTTCTTTGTCTTCTCAGCACTCAATATAATGACTGTCACAGTCAGAAGAAGAGCTGCATGTGGGTGTGGATACGCAGGTGTGGTATAGGCACACCAGAGGAGGGAGACAGCCTTCAAAAATGGTCATTTTGAAAGTGATATTGTGGCAAAATAATTTTCAGGGCTATGCTAAAAAGACATTAAGAAGCAATACAAAAAATAAAACTGAAATGAAGATCAGAATGGTACCAGGTAGAGAAGAGGGTCAAAAGTGGTGCCTTTGCCCTGTTTGCTCCCCTACTCACAGCACAGGACCCCTCCCCCAAGGTCAGCACAGGCCTGACCTCTGGGCAGGCATTCAAGGAATATTCGCTGTTGCGTAACTGCAGTAGTGCTTCCAATTTTTATTCTTTATTCCAAAAGAGATAAATCTTCAGCATAAGGGAGACATTTTTCAAGAGGTTATCCCTCTTCCTCATCTCTTATGCACTCAGTCAGCTGTTTGTGATCAGGGAGAAACAAATCTCACTCAAGTCTGACCACTGAAAAGGTAGAATTTAAATGAGTCCTGCCTGTGTAAACACCGTGTAAAGAATGCAGCATCAGCAGTTTTCCTGTGGGTGTTCATTTAGAGAATGGGGGACCCTGGGGCTCTCCTGGAAACATCTACCCCTCAAGGAGGTAAGAGGTGAAAAGAAAAAACTCTTCAGCACTCCCACCCCTTTTTATAGATAGTAAGTCACCACCATGCAGGTGATGAAAGAGAAATCCCAATATAGGGCACACAGATATAATACTTTTATTGCAGGGCGAGCTTTACACATAGGTTGATTTTTAAATCATAGATGACTATCTGGAGCTTTATGTGATTTTTTTTTGTATGTACAGCAGCATAAAGCATAACATTAGTTTAACAAAGTGACTTCAATATACTGGGGAATGAAAACAAATGAGACACAGATGCTTAAGAGACATACTTTCAAATTTTCCCCAAGAAATGATTTCAAGTAGCAGCCTTCATCTGACAACTAGATCTAAAGATGTGAGGGTCTGAACAAAATTTATAAAACATTGGAAGAACAAGTTGCTTCACCAAGCGTGTGCCAAGATTCCTCTGGTCTAACCAGGAAACAGCATTTCACTAACCAGGGCTGAGATGTTGAAAGGGAAGTCAGGTCAAGGTCAAACCTCCCTGCTATCCTCACATAATCATACATCAGAGAGCCAAATTATAAGAGAACTATGGAAAACATCTCAGTGTTCCATCTACTTGCCATCCCAAGCAACTGGGAGTGCTGGTCTGTAGCTCCTGTTTCTCTGACCTTCCCCTCTTCCACCCTCCACACCTCATATGGGGCCCCACTTGCCAGCAATGCCTCTGTCAATACTGAGTCCTGCCGGTTGCACTACGGGCTAAAGAGGTTGTTGACCCTTATTCTAACATGTCCTTTTAGGTTAATTACTTTTGTATACTCAGTGTACCCAGTGACATTTAATCATTATAGTGCTACTCGGGTAAACAGAACTGAATGGAGCCAACTTCAATTTGGCATCGAGCTAAATGGTGCGGTAATAGCAGCAAGCTGAAAATGGACTAAAGGAAAATACTCTCACTCACCACACTGAGAAAGGAGGTGAGTACCATTCGATCAATCACTATTTTATTAAAGAGGAAGAACACGAGCTCGGTGGTACACTTTTGTTATTTAATAGGAAATATGGCTGGAAGAACATCCTGCACTTTGTAACGTTAAGGACAGTCTAGTAAGTATTTGCTGAATAAATGAAGATAAAAATAACTCCAAGTGTACCTATGATTCTTGTGATATGTCTACCTCTTTACATGTACACGAGCGTGCGCTCTCTCTCTCTCTCTCTCTCTCTCTCTCTCACACACACACACACACACACACAAGTGCATACATGCCCATCACAGGACAGCCCTCTGCTAACACAGCCAACAGTCTACTATCTTGCTAGTTTTTGGTTTATAAGCATCCAGAGAACCAGCACTAAGATGCAGAAGATCCCACCACTTGGCATATACAAAGAAGCAACCAGAAGCCCAGGTTTTTTGTTTGTTTGTTTGTTTTTTTCTGAAGCTGGAAACGGGGAGAGACAGTCAGACAGACTCCCTAATGCGCCCGACCAGGATCCACCCAGCACGCCCACCAGGGGGCGACGCTCTGCCCACCAGGGGGTGATGCTCTGCCCCTCCAGGGTGTCGCTCTGTCGCGACCAGAGCCACTCTAGTGCCTGGGGCAAAGGCCAAGGAGCCATCCCCAGTGCCCAGGCCATCTTTGCTCCAATGGAGCCTCGGCTGCGGGAGGGGAAGAGAGACAGAGAGGAAGGAGAGGGGGAGGGGTGGAGAAGCAGATGGGCGCTTCTCCTGTGTGCCCTGGCCGGGAATCGAACCCAGGACTTCTGCACGCCAGGCCGACGCTCTATCACTGAGCCAACCATCCAGGGCTGGAGCCCAGGTTTAATACAACATGTCCCGGACCTCTGGGCCCCTGACAAAATTCGCTGAAACAGGTACTCCCATGGCCTTCCTGCTACTGGGAATAGAGAGTGGGTCAGAGGGGCCATTAACAGCCTCGACAGAGCCAGCCTGACCACAGGAAACAGATGATTCTCCAGTACTTTCAATATTAGTTAGGAAATGGGAAAATAAGGCTTTACTCCTCTATCTGAAGAATAATAGACTCTGTAAGCAGTCTCATGTTGTGACTCCAGTTGAATCCTGTAAGTGTAGCTAAATGCCTGCTCTGCTGGTGGACACTGGGAACACAAAGTGAGTGAGGCACTGGGCCGGCAGTGCTGTGGGGTCTGCAGGGAAGGCGATGGGAGGGAGTAACAATGACAGGCTTTGGAGCAGCGATTCTCAACCATTTTCATCTCGTGGCACACATAAACTAATTACTGAATTTCTACAGCTATACCAAAACATCTATTTTTTGCCAATCTGACACACATGCAAAAACAGAGGTATAATTCTGATTCATTCACACGGGATGGCGACTGTTGTGTTGGCTGTTGTCATTTTTTTATTTGACAATCTAAAGGAAAAGAGGTGCCCCAACTAGATAGTCTGGTATATCATGTTGTAAAAATTCTTACAGCACATGGGTTGGAAAATCGCAGAGCACTCTGGTTTCAAATCTCAACTCCAGTACTTATTAACTGTGTACTGGCACGTTAGCCCGGCAAGGCCTCAATTTTCATACCTGTAAAATAGAGATAAGGATATTTACCCTACTGGGTTGTCATAAAGATTAAATGAGACAACTACATGAAGTGGCAGTACTGCCTTTCCTATCAGGCTTATTTCTGGAATCTGCCCTAGAAGACAAAGGCTAAGCTTTTACAAACAACCCAGCCCAACCCAGGCACAACAGGAGACCCAGGAGCAGCTGGGACCACCTCCTCTTGGCCTGCCTTTGACAGAGATCAACTCTGGAATCCTGGGGAAAAGCCACCCTGTCCAGGCTCAGACATTTCAGACAGCATACTCTTCAGTCTGGGCAACGATGCCCTCTCAGCTCTGTGCCCTCTGAATGTTCAGCTTTCTCATCTGTAGAATTCACATCAAACACACCTTTTAGCATGACCTTGAAGTAAGTCTATCGTGAGCGAGGCATCAGGACTAATGGGGTGAGGGAACACAGCACGTATCCTCCATAAATAACAGTACTGCTAGTTGCTGCAGTGAGTCCCAACTACACGCCAGGCACTGTGCCGAGCCCCAAGACCCTGAGACCCGGAACACAGTTTTTAAAAGGTGGATGATTAAATCATTAGTAATAAAATAAAAAAATAAGTACAAATGACAATACAAGGGAGATGAACAGGATGCTAAGACTGAGGCTGCCTAGCGACAGGGTGGTTAGGGATGGTCTCTTCAAAGAGATGACATTCATTCTGACACTGAGAGCTAAAGTTGGAGCCAACCATTTGAAGAGACAGGCAAAGAATTCTGCAGACAGAGGGAACGGCACATGCACAGGCCCCAAAAGGGGAGACCTGAGGTGACCCTGGAGGGACCAGAGGCTGGCTGCCGCTGAGGACGGAGAGCAAGAGATGATGCTGGGAGGAGGGCCCGGCAGGCCACGGTGGGGTCTGTGTCTTATGCTAAATGCCACTGAAGGGGAGCAATGAGATGACACGCACATTTTACAACCTCCCACGAGACCTTCAGAAAGTTCAATTGTGAGATGGGGGTCAGAGCCAGAGGAAGACTTTTAAAAGCACTTCAAAACAGAAAAGATTATGTTGCCTACCTCCACCCAATACCAAGTATATAGCAAAATTCTCAATCAGATCATCAAAGCTGAGCTGTCATCACTCTTGGTGTCCGGGCTTTACAAGCGCTGTTAGCGTGGGCCTGAGTGGGCCTGCCAGGTAACAGAGCTTTGGAGGGGAAGCAGCAGTCCAGGAGATGCTGGTGTCTCGGACTAGAAGGGGTGCTGGAGGCGGGGAGACGATGGATCTGAGAGAGATGTAGAGAGATGCTGGTGTCTCGGACTAGAAGGGGTGCTGGAGGCGGGGAGACGATGGATCTGAGAGAGATGCAGAGGTATAACCCAGCGACTCACACAAATATAGGTGTGTGCACCTAGGTATGCATGGGTGTGTGTAAGTATAAATATATACATAATTAGAATGGAATCAAGTGTGTTGACATACTGAAGTCATCTTCATGCATCTGCAACCGGATGTAGGCTCTTACTGGAAAAAGAAAGAGCAGGAGCCTTAGGTAGCCCACAAGAATGCTCCCGACCTGAAGTGGGCTCATGGGACTCGCCCGCATCCTCCAGGTTTATCAGAACGGGAAACAACTGGGAGGTTTAGAGCTATTGATCTAACCAACCTGAATTACATTTCCACAAAGTGGTAGACCAGGTATTTGAGACAGATGCTAATGCATACATGCCAATAACATCCTTACTCAAAGAAACTTAGAAAAAAGGGAAGGGTATATTTCTGTGATCAACAGAAAACTGATTTAGAAGAGCACAGGGATACATTAATAAGAAGCAGTGCTTTCAGGTTTCAAAAAAGAGAGATTTATCCCCTGAGACGCCCCATGGGAAGAAACACAGGCCCAGGAACTGCTCGGGACGGGGAAGTAAGCCGCGCGGGGCCCAGACTGGACAGCAAGGCTCCAGGCGGGTGAGGAGGCCAGGGGAGTCTCGGAGGAAATGGAGGAGGACGAAAGTCACAGAGCAGTAAAGCCCCCCACAGAAGGTGTCCTGTCTTGTGGGACAAGATCATGGACTGGGAGGGATACAACAGGCTGGCAGGCTACAAACAAAATTCAACACTAGCTGCTTGTGAGAACTACTTATGTAGTTTTAAAAAATAAAATAATATAAAAGTTAAAAAAGGCCCACCTGTGCCCAGCCTGAATCTTTGGAGGGGTATCTGGGAGACTTTACAAGCCCCCAGGTGATGCAGAGGTTGAGACCCTCTGACCTTAGGCATCCTGACCATCAGAGGGCACTGTGACCCCGCTGTCAATCAGAACATCTCTACCTAATGGGTAGAACTGCCTACCCATTAGCACCATATCACCTCCAGACCTTTCAGAGGGCACACCTCAGACTTCATCTCCCTGTGGCCGTTCTCCTTAGGATGAACTACATTTAACTGGAAAGAAATAACTTATTTCAAAATCAGTCACAAGCATGTCACAACATGATGCAAGGTGCTCCTTACACATTTTTGAACGCCTGAATATATTGTTCCCATGCGTGACTCAACAATGCTGACAAAGTGATATCTTTTGAGTGCCATAATTAAAACAATAATCTCAATAAAGTGGGCATTACAAGATGATTGGCCACCCTTAGGTATTAAGCAAATTGTGGTAAAAGCCAAGGATACTCATTGCCAAGGTCAATTACAGCAACTGCTTATCTGAATTACATTATTGCTATTGTAAATCCCATTTGATTTTAAACAAACAAACAAACCAAAATACTATGACACTGACCTAACATACCCCAGGGAAGTGACCTGAGAAGGCGTTCCTGTTGCTTGACTACTGGTCATTTAAGAATTCCTACAATTAACTCTGTAGCACCTCCCACTTACAATCTGTCCCTTTCAAGTTTTGTTTTCTGGGTCTTCCAGTCTGAGTTCATTAGGAAAATATGGCTATCATTAGGAAAATATGGCTATCAGACACTAGAGAAGTGCCTTAGAAGGGCAGCATGTGGTAACATAGAAAACTGAAGTGGCTCTAAACTAATAATATAAACAGGGGGTACAAGAGAAAAACGCTGTCGCTCCTTGAGGCGCGCCCGCCCCGCCCCACCACCAGCACATTACAGGAGCGGCACTCATTGCCTTGTGCAGACACCGAGCTCTCAGGCGGGTCATGGCTCGTGGGAAGGTATTTTGCCCTGCACATGCCACTGTCAGCTTGTCTACATTAGCACTCAGGCTGCAGTAACCAACGGTCAACCAGGAAATAATCAAGAAAAGCTTTGAAGACCAGAAGAGAGAAAACAGAAATTTTGACCTTCCTTTGGGTAACTAGAATGTGTCTGGCAATCGAAGAGTATAAAACTTCTTTTTTAAGCTGTGATTAAATACCAAGACTTTGATGTTTTATATGGTATTTTTTTCCCCAGTAATTAACTGCACTAATGAAGTTAATTAGTGGGGAAGAATGCCATATAAAACATCAAAGTCTTGATGTTTAGTGTCACCACCGGTTCAACTAAACAGTAATAAAGAAATAATTTCTTAAGCGCATTTATGCGTGCTCAGCACTTCTATTTACAAGCTCAAACTGTATGACGGGAACATTTTTCAAAATATCCAAAGATGCTATCCACAGTGCAATCCAACTGCACTGACAGCAACTACATACCATTTAATGTAGTGTAATTAAGTAGCCAAGAATGCCATGTAAAGGAAAGAATTGAGACATTTAATCATAGTTAGGAGAATGGTTATAAATCTACCATTATTGAGAGACAAAGGAATGGGGGAAACCCAAGGCAAACAGCCACAAGAACTGTGCAACCTGAAAGCTAGTGCTAATTATGCATTAGAGAGTGGGTTTAGCTTCAGACTAAGGGGGAAAAAAGGGCCAAGCTATAAAACAAGGACTTCAGACAGCAGGTCCTACTAACTACAGGATGGCCCGGAGTGTACTTTCATCTGGAACACAGTGTGCAGTGATGGGGAGAATACTGGAATGCGAAGACCAGCAAGCGGGAGGCCTTCTCAATGTAAAGGTCACAGCTACAAACAGGCTCTACCAAACAAGGCAGGAACGTTCTCACCTTTAGCTGGCAGGGAACACAGACATGATCCAGCCCCCTGCTACACAAAGGGAGATGCACTGCCCAGCAGCAGTGAGATCTGAGAGCCTGTTAGAATCCAGCATGTCTGGCCCCAACCCCTCAACCTACTGAATCAGAATCTGCATTTTGGACAACATGTGTGTTTCTTCTATGCTCACTAAAGGTTTGAGGAGTACCTGTCTACTTCAACCCCCTCACTTCATAAAGAAGGAAACTCGAATCTCATGGGATGATGTAACTCACACCAGGTAACTCAGGGCAGATATTAGAAGACAATGCAATCCTGACTTTAATAAGAAGCACAGGAAATGATGCCTGGATGCTGTGAAAAGAACCCAATCTGTATCTAGAGCAGCAAAGCACCATCAATAAAAGAGGACACAAAAGAGGTCAAGGGAATGACAAAGGGGCTTGCTTCATTAGGTCTGACAGGTCTGAGTTCAGATCTATGACTTGAGGCCAAGAACTCTTATCAAACATGTATGAAGTGAAAAATTACAAATTCTGTAAACACGGAAGATATAAAGGACCTTAAAATGTGTTAAAAAACCACAAAACTCAGAGGAGGAAACTCTCCAAGGTCTCCACTTTATTTTCTCAAAGGGAGAGGAAAAGAAGAAGTAAATCCAGGGGCCGCCACATGTGGCTGCAGAGGATGTGGCATGCACAGCTCTGGGGACCAGGAACTGTGCTCCTGCACAACTCCACGGGCCACCCAAACCCGGGAGGGAGTGAGAAGCATGGGCAGGCTTGTTGCACACTTTAGGTCAGATCCAATAGTCAATTAGGATTCCGGAAGATGAATAAAAGGAACGAGACGTAGGCTATATAAAGCCAAGGGAGGAAGGCAATTTCATCAGAATTGTTCATCATAATGAATGTGTCTCCCCCAATGAAATGTGAGCTCCATGAGGGCAGACATTTCTTTGTCTTTTTTACCACTGTATCCCCACAGCCTAAGCACTGTGCCAATACTTGGCTAGCCATGGAATAATAAGTTTCTTAAAACATTTAACACAGAGCAGTTTTGTGACTTATTGTATATATATAAAGATGCTTGCTGTATTTAGCACCATACAGCCAATTACTACATTGATGATGAAACAAAAGTGACAAATAAACTTAACTCTTGGGAGCCTATTAGTTTCCTAGGGTTGATCAAACATAAGTCCTACAAAGCAGGTAGCTTAAAACAACAGAAATGTGTTCTTTCACAGTTCTGGAGGCTAGAGGTGTGAGATCATGGTGCTGGCAGAGCCACTCTCCCTCCAAAGGCTTAGGGAGGAATCCTTCATTGCCTCTCCAGCTTCTGGTGTCCAGGCAATCCCTGCTCTGCTGGGTTTGTGGCCAGGTAACTCCAATCCCTGCTCCTATCTTCACACGGCCTTCTTCTCTCCTTCCCTGCTCCTACCCTCACTCCCAGTAATGGTGACAATGTCACTAAAGTGTCTCAGCAAATATTCCTTCTAGATGACTTCCTCACCACATCCATATGGCCTCGATGTCAAGGCAGAGGCACTGGCTTTTTAAAAGCTAGGGCCCTTACACAAAAGTTCTCCCATCCATTTCCTCTTTCTTTTGGACTCTCACCTCATCTCCACCTTTGGAAGTACTAAGGAATTCAACTCGTAGTCCTTCTCCAATATTTATAATGCAAAAATAATGAACATGACCACCAAAACATTCTCTGAGTCGACCTGAATGAATGAAGGCAGCAGCAAACAAAGTGTGACCCACAAAAACACTCGTTGTGCAATATATGGTGGATCCTTTGAGACCCACAGCTACTGGGTCGAGGATGAGCTAAGAATCCATGAGCTTGCTCCTTGAAAATGTTTTTAAAAGTTTGATGAAATGCTTAAATAATGTGAATGCTACATAAATTTTCATATTTACTTGAGAGTCAAAATCTGCAATCAGAAGTCTCAATCATGAAGTTACTTCTGACTTGAAAATGCAGTGTGTCCATGAAGTCATGGTGCACTTTTGACCGGTCACAGGAAAGCAACAAAAGACGATAGAAATGTGAAATCTGCACCAAATAAAAGGAAAACCCTCCCAGTTTCTGTAGGATGATGTGGCAGCATGTGCTCATGCGCAGATGACGACGTAACACCATGTATACAGAGGAGCAGCCCACGGCCATGCCAGTCCAGATGTGGATGGTACAGAGGAAAGTTCAGTGTGTTCTGTGGCTCGCTAAATTCGAATCTGTGACCAAAGTGCAACATGAATATCAGCACATTTATAACAAAGCGCCACCACATAGGAATAACATTACTCGGTGGGATAAGCAGTTGAAGGAAACCGGCAGTTTGGTGGAGAAACTTTGTTCTGGTAGGCCATCAGTCAGTGACGAGTCTGTAGAGGCTATACGGGATAGCTACCTAAAGAGCCCTAAAAAATCTGTGTGTTAGCCCACATTGAACTGCACTGAATAGGTATGAAACTGGAAGAGTTTTCCTTTTATTTGGTGCAGATTTCACATTTCTATTGTCTTTTGTTGCTTTCCTGTGACCAGTCAAAAGTGCACCATGACTTTACGGACACACTGTACTTTTGGGGTAAGTAATACACAAACTCAACACCTTTTTTTAAAATTCAAGCCAACTTAGCTAAAAGGCAGAAATCATACTCTCTTACATCCTAATATTCTGCCAAGGAGTTAAGTGTGATAATTGATATTTAGACATATGACCTTCTGTTCAATTCACATGAGTTATCTTTAGATATTTTGTGACGACTATTCTTGGAATTTAAGTACCTCATAATAAAAATCCATCTTTCATTTTGCTTTTGTTTAGAAAAGGCTTGAATAATCTCCTTAAAACGTTGTTCTGGCAAACACTCTTAAATTATGTAATTCACCAGGTTCAGCTCTGCTTGTACAGTCACTTTCCAAGAAGATGGCTATAATACATTATCATTATGGCTATACAATCCAAGTTGAATTTCCTTGGCTGAATTCCTAACATTTTAATACTGAAATTGATCTGTTTTAAAAACATCATGTGAAGGGTTTTTAAATACCATACATGCCCAAGCTCTTTATTTTAAATGCTTTAGAAATGAGCTTGCATAAACAGGAAAAAAAAAATCTGTTCTCTAATCTAGCATTAAGCATATTTTAAAGAACAACAGGCATGTTTCCAAACAAACTACTGCAGTATACAAATTACCCAGCAGGCATGAAGATAACAATGCTTCTTATGTGGGTTTAAAACCTAGAGAAAGCTGACATTTTATCAAAGTTGTCTTGGAAACAATATTCTTTGTATTATTTAAAACACGAGAAGTGTGTATTTGGGTGTGGGCTATTTCTTTCCAAGTACTCAGACTGGGATGTTGCCAAGGTTCTAGTCTAGTGATGAGGACTGGGAGTGTGGAAGCACTGAAATTAGAACATGGGACAACCATGACTCTCAATGCCAGGCTTCAATCCTGTTTCTACTTGGGCCAATTTTTCTTTACCTGTAAGACCACTGTGTAGACAAACTTCAATTATGGCCACAATTTTCTACACTTCCACCCTGATTTAATCAATGACACCCCATTAAAATTAATTAAAAAAATTTTTCCCCACACTTCCCTGTATCTACATTTAGCAGTGCCCTGCCATACTGATGATGCTAGACTTGGTAATGTGGCTTGCTTTGGCCAAAGAAACAGTAACACATTTGATGCAAAGAGAGGCTCTCTTGGGCTCTGCCACCGTCAAAAGAAGCGGCTGCACTCTCTCCCTTCTGGGATCACGCCTGCACCTTCCCTTTCTCCTTCTTCTTCCCTCTCAGGCCGATGTTCTCATAAACTCTAAGGGTCCCGTGAGACTTGTCGCCAGGGAACAGTAGGCAGTGGCAGCTCCTCCCAGGCTCAATCCCTGAACCTGTCTCCTTGGCCCCCGTTACTCAGTGACTTCTCAGTGAGCCAAAGCAGCCCCGCCTGGCCTCATTTCTTCTTTCTTTTTTAAAATTTACTGATTTTAGAGAGCAAGAAAGAAGGGGAAGGAGAATGGGGTAAAAAGAGAGAAACATCGACTTGTTATGCCACCTGTCCACGCATTCATTGTTGATTCCTGTACGTAACCTGACTGGAGATCGAATCAGCAACCTTGGCATATTGAGGTGATGCTCTAAACAACTGAGCTACCCAGCCAGGGCCAAAGGCTCATTTCTTCTAACATTTCTAGAAAGTCAAAGCAGTCCCACCTAGTCTCTCTCCTGTTGCTTCTTCTATCCTAAGCCCTTCCTTGTTTCACTGTCCCCAGCTTTAATAAAAGACACTCTCAAAAAACAAACAACAACAAAAATCAAGATATCCCTGAGGAAAAGCCAGGGTACCTGGGCTGAAGACATTCTGGAATACTCAGCTGAGTACAGACACATGAGCAGCAAGTTCAGCCATGCCCAACTCAGGGAGAAAGCCCCTCCCCCACCACCACCACAGCTGACACAAAGACTAATGAGATATAACCACTACTTGGAAAGGTTTACTGCACAGCAATTGCTAACTGATATAACCGTTTAATTAAGAACATGAACTATAGGAATAAATGCCCCCCCTTTTAAGTCATTCATATTAGGAATAGATGAAAATCATATAAATTAAAAAACAAGCTCATTTCTTTCCTTGTTCTGAGTCTCACAAATCAACATACATACAAATAACAAATGATCATAAATTCAAATTACCAACTAACACTTGAAAAGCATTCTGTGATTTTCAAATCATTTCACCACCATGTTAGTGATGAGCAAACAGAACTCTAGAAAGATTAAGTGATTGCTTAAGGTCATACAAATAGAAAGAAGTAAGGCTGGTATTAGAAAACAGGACATCTGACTCTACACCTCAACTGACTTTCACTAACCCTCACGAAAAATAATATGACGTCAGTAACATTACTTTTATCAAGTCATGGAGTAAAAAGAGAAGGTATAAAAACTGTATGTTGGTGTAACTAAAATAATTTGCAGGAAAAAAAATGTCTCACTGTATGAATCCTGTATTACTGCATTTCCCCGTGTGTAAAACGCACCCTTTCCTGAAAAATGGGGGGTCTAATAACTGGGTGGGTCTTATACAGTGGTTGTAGATTTTTTTTTTTTACTTGCATCTCTCACTTTTTCGTGCTTCTTGTCTTTTTTTCAAATTTTGGGCCCCCAAATTAAGGTGCATCTTAATGCATGGGAGTATCTTAAATGTGGGGAAACACGATACATTGGAAAGGTTTACTGCATAGCAATTGCTAACTGATATAACCATTTAAGAACATGCACTATAGGAATAGGTATTTCAGGATTACACAGTGTTGCATGTATCATAAGTTTAAAAAAATCATTTGTTTAAAAAACAGTATTTTTCCAAATCACTATTTTTGAAAATACTCTCAGTATTTAAATTGTGTATACAATTTTGTGAATGAAAGGAATTTTGAAGATAAAGGGATGAGAGTAATGATACCGTCACTAAATTAGTCGTGACAGGCACTGTGGAAGTTCTATAATTAGTTCTCTTCACATTTTATTATTAAAATAACTCTCAACTTCATATTTATGCCCAGCTTAATTCTACAGATCATGTTCATTTAAATTTCTTCCTGAGGAAACTTTTAAAAGGGTATAAAAAGCATCTTTTAGGGTTATCCTATCATGAATAAAAGTACCACCTAAGTCCTAGAAGAATGGCCCTGAATAGAGTAGGTAGACTCTTGAAGGCAGAGGACGGGAGGAACAGAGAAGGACAGAATTCACCCTAAAGACAGGAAGGAGTAAACAGAATTAAAATCAAAGGTTGGCCAACATTTCTTATGAAGGCTGTGATAGTCATCATTTTGAGGTCCTGCAGACCACATAAGATTTTGTTGAATACTCGATTGTTTACAACCCTTTAAAAATGTGAAACCTACTTTTAGCTCACAGACAACAAACAAACTACCCACCCAGAAAATGGATTTGGCCTGTAGGCCATAGTTTGCCTAACCCCTCGTTAGGTAACCACAACATAATGTGGTGCAGTCCTACATTTTTTAAAATCTAAAAACTATCCACACAACGATCCTTATCAAGTGTCTACCATTCTCTCCTCAGGGTGCACACAACAGGACCCCAGAGAGGAGATATGAGGGTCTACATGGTATAAACTCCAATTCTATCCAGGAGTCATTTCACCACTCTGTGATGCTTGAGCAATTTAATTTTCATCATTTTAAACACAGGGAAGGTCATAAATCATGATCTGATAACTTCAGTTATTAGTCAACTCGGTTTCGTGGCTGAACTTCTGCCTAGGGCACTAGACAAGAAAATGTGGGCTGGCTGATTCTGAGTAGCTTGGGATTAAGCTGCTTGAACCTTCTTCTCCCCCCTTCACTGATTTATTCAAAAGTGTAACCAAGGACTACTGTAACAGAGATGCCCTGACAGGAACACAGCAATGTTCAAAGCTGAAAAGGACAAGGTCTTTGCCCTAAAAGAGTTTTGAATAAAGTTAGAGATAAGATAAGCACATAAATTCCAAGGCTGCAATTAGAGACCTCATGTCAAAAAATCCTTTGGGGCCAGATGTGCCTTGGAATTCAGTACTTTGATAATCTAAGAAAGGTAATATAATATATTTATGGAAGCAGTGTCCAAGATAACACCCCATAATCAAACATTAGTACTTCTATAGTTAATTCAGTTTTGTTACCCAATGAAATGCAAAGAAAAACCTTTGTTTTCAGTGTCTTTTGGATTTTAGAGTAATAGATAAGGGATTTGGGGCCAGTCGAATCTTAGATGAGTCTGCAAATTTATTTTATCCATCTCTCTTTTAAAGTAACGTTTTAACTTAGAATCACAGAATGTCATAATATCAGATCTAAATTCTAAGCAATTGTCAACCTCTGCTGTACAACTATGGCCTTCGTGTGGTACCGTATCTTTACAATAACAAGTTACGTAAGACAATGGTGAGGTGAGCTCAAGCTAATTAAGACTTGACTTTTAGTATCATTTTCTTCAAGAGTTAAAAAAAAAGATTAAAAAAACACATCTAGGAAGTAGTTAAAGAATCTATGGAAATTATGTAGCCTCGCTTTCTTAAAAAATTAGCAATCAAATCACTAAGTACCTGTGGCTGTGTGGCAAGAAAAGGCAATACGGTTTTAAAGAGCAATATAAACAGTACATGCAGACAGTACAGCTTTAATTCCCAAGAGAACACCAACACCCGATAATAGGAAAGCTAGAGCTCTTCTGACCTTCTCAGTATGTATGTCCTGTCACTCTTTGGGGAAAGAGTTTGTGACCAATTGACCTTTGCTTCTGTTACAAGGCCTGTATGAAGTAAGCCCCTTATGAAAATCTAACATATATATGAAAGCCATTTTCATTGGTACACCTAAACATGAAGAACAAAATATTTTCCCATGACTGACAGATGGCAAGCTCCTTTCACCACAGTGGATAGAGTATAAGACTAATTCACCAATACATAGCTTGTCCCAGATTGAATCTTAATTTTTAGATGTAGGCACAAGCTTAGAGAGCTTTTAGTCCAACTGCTTTGATGTTTACACTGAAGTGAAGGGACTTGTCCTATGTCCTATAGCTAGTAAGAAGAGAGCTAGAATTAAAACAAGGTCTCCATGTGGTTTCCAATTCAAGCTGGGAGTGAAATTCTGTTGATAAACAAGGACATTTATTAAATACAATCTATACTGATTAAAGCCTACACATTGTTTTCGGTCTTACTACATTAGGTTCAGAGTCAGTATCATGAGGAAACAAAGGTTCTAATTATCAAAGAGACAGTATTAACACACACATAACTGAATGAAGTTCATCATCATCCATGGACCGATATATCCTAGATCCTTGGCAGGTCTGTGCACAATTTCTTTTCTGCCTCATTATAGTTTCCTACCGATTTTTATAACAGACACAGGGGCTGTATTCGGTATTAAATTGTTTCCTGAACTTGTATAAAATTGCATCACTCACCACTTGTTTTGCTAACAAGATAATGATTTCACACTCACCTATGTACACAAAACACAAAACTAGTTTTACTAAGAGAACCTGCTAAGGCTAACCTTTCAGTACTGTTCCTTCTGAAGTTTCTGAGTTTGGTCAGGTAAAGAACCTCCAACATCGCCCACCTCTGATTCTGTAAGTTAGAAAGAATCTGCAATGGAACCACATTTATACTGATATGAAATTAATGACAAAGCTACAAAACTCTGAAGCAGGATGGTTGTGACGATGTTACATCTTAAAACTTCCAGAATAGTAAAGACTCAATATAAGTTTGTTTGGGTTATATACAATTTCTAAATATGTGTCTTACAAAAGAGCTTAATGAATAAATAACCATATAACTGGTTACCATGATTATCAACTAAAAATTTTTTTTTTAATTTCTTAAGTAACCTTGTCCCTGATGTTGTCAAAGTCTAGTACTTACAAGTAATTAAAATCAACACCTTGAAGAAAAAGGAAAGAACATGCTACAAGGAATGCGACAAGGCACAGAAAGTCCCGGTCCACAGCATGTGCTGCAGATGCTCCAGGAGCCACACCATTGTTTCTGTTGTGAAGGCACTTTCAGAAGAACAGAAAACCATGAAGATGCCACGAACTGAATTAAACCTAGGTATCACAACTCTCAGCACACACAGTGTTTTCAATTAGCCAGCACACCATTTTAAATACATGATGTTAGCATTTATTGAGAACTGACTGGTTGCCAAGCACTTTGCAGGATACTTTACCCACGTTGTCTCATTAAATTTTGTGATAATGCAATGAAATGAGGAACATTATTACTGTTGTCATTATTATAAAGAATCTAATCGGTAGAAATTGAGTAATTTGAAACTTATCTATCTCTAGTCTACAAAAAACTTATTTGAACCTAAATTTATCCAATTCCAAAGCCAGTCTATTATAATTTTGTTTGATTCATGGCCATACCCATCGTTCTCACTGAATTGAGAGTGGGGTTAATGTACCTTCATGCATGCAGTAAATTAAAATATCAAAAATATTTTTGATTTACATGTCCCAATCGGCTCTAACATTTCAATTAGAATAGTTGAATGTACAAGAGAATCACACCTAGCTCTAATAAACAAAGGTTTGGGCATAATAAAATACTACCACTAAAACACTTCACAGGGTTTATCATACAACACACCGGTAAAGCTTAGGTTCAGAAGAACCTGAGCAGTCACTCAACATGATGAGAAACCAGAGGCCGCGAGAGGACAGAGGGCATGCCCAAGGTCAGGTGAGGGGGACAGATCCCCTGAACCCCAGTCTAGCACTCTTTCTACAATATTCCCTCCCCTGCATCTACATATTTTATTTTAAAAATAAAATAAACTCAATGAGTTAGACTACTGAATCAAGACAGTTTCAGTGGTAACAAAAGCAATAATTTATTTACTTTTTCTGTTGTGCCCTCTGCTAGAAAGGCCTTGGGGAGTGAAAATTGAAGATTCCATTAATTAGAGTGCCTAAAACAAACATCAGTGGCAATTAACAGATCAAACACGATAGTAAAATAAAGTAGCATAAAATAAGATCCTCACTGCCACTCTACTAGGCACACTAGCTTTAAATATTTTGCATGATGTCTGTGATCCAATCAGATCAAAGAGGCTGGAACGGGATTCTAAGACATCATCTTTTTCACCTCACTTTAGGTCCCTAATGTAAGCTGGAAATTGTGTTTAAAAGAGAAGCAAAATGACCAATCAGGATGGCACAGGCAGTGCTTAGTTCACAAAAGGGAAATCTTAGAAATGATGAAGCCCCCTGTCACAAACAAAGTGACAGAAACAAAGCCCCCTGTTAATGACTACACATTCTGTTTTTAAAGAACAGCCCAGAAGTATGTTTTATTTTTTGTTTTAAAGAAAGGTTACTTGTTAATTTAGAATAAATGGGATTTAATTTCTATGTCTTAATTCTATTTAAGAGGATTCACAAATAAGTACAAAAATGCTTTTGTCAAGCCATGGGACCCAATTTGGCATTCTAAAGGTATAAATCACCATCATATGCAGCCCTCAACTTAATTCTTCAAGCTGTCCTCAACAAAGCTATATAGCACTGGAGTCAAGCACTCACCCCTCTGTGACGTGCACCCAACTATCCCATCTGGTCTATTCTAAAGGAACTTAGTCGCTGGTCTCTGCACAACCCATGTCAGAAATATCCAAAAGTCAGTTGATAGGATCAGCAGCCAAAATACTGAAAACATGAGCATTTGTTCATCAATTAAAGAAGAGCACAAAGCATAAATAAATTTAAAAATTATTATGACATTTATTTTAAAAATATTATCACTAAATGTAAGTAGCGGTTACAGAAAAACAAGCAAACTACCCTTGCTTCTTTATGAAATGAAAACAAGAAACTATAAAATCCAAATTAGGGAATCCTTATTACTGTACAAGTATTCCTATTAACCTCCAACAAACTGATGAGGCTAGAAGTGAAATTCTTTGTCAGATTTTTAAAATCTGCATAAATTTTAATTAACCAGATAACAGATTCTGAGCTGTAAGAGGAGGAGGATACATCTGCTAGATATGAGACATTTTAACACAAAAACACACATAGAACTGTGTGTGATGACATTCCAAAATGCTGTGGAATAAAAATGGCCTCAAATCACCATTTTAAAAGTATACAAATATGAACTATTAAAAACACATGTTGCCTCCTCCCCCCATGAAAAGCTTATACACTAAGGACATATGACAGAGAAATCACACAAAAGAACACATCACAACAGCATTACTATAGATACACAAAACTAGAATCTATTTGGTTTGGATTTTTGCAAATGTGACAGACAAGAAAGGGAAGAAGATCATATACCTTTTATTAATTGAATTCCCACCGGGAGGCACTTTCCGGAAACTCCTCATACATGTCTCTAATACTCATTTATCTTACACCAAGCAAGGTACATCCGGATGAAGTTTAAACTGACACTCGTACAGAGAGGAGGAGGACGGGCTCCGGAGATTAACTTGGTTCTCAACAGCTCTCCTGCTAGGTCACATTCTGGGCAACTGTGGGCAAGTCACTCACTCAGCCTGTTGTGCCTCCCTTTCCTCATGGGCAGTTCAGAAAGAACAGTAAACTCCACCGTAGAGGGCAGTGATGACTGAACAGAGGATGGCTGAAGGACCTGACCAGCACACAGTAAATGTACCCTTAGTGCTAATTATTTTTATTATTATTGTCCAGGTCAACAAGCTAGCACAGGCGTGGCCAATAGTTTTTGCCCCCGGGCCAGATAAGAAAGAATATTTTTCACGGGCTGGACGAAATATTAAAATTAAAAAATGTTAAATACAAAAATGATTTGTTTAAGTAAATGAAATTTTATTATGTAATTTGTTTATGAATAAATGTGAGTAAAAAATTTTAATATGCAATATTATTTTAGTAAAAATATAATTACATACCCTATAAATATCCAAACTGTATTGCAATCAATCGAAACAATCTTTAATTAATAGAATGAGCTTGAAGGGTTATATTGCAAATAAAACAATTATTTCGTTTTACAAACAGCCTGGACACGTTTTCAGTTATCAACTGCAGCTATTGTCTATGCTACAGTGCCACTTGATTCAGCACGCTTGACCACAAAAATAACAAATTGTTTGACCTTGGGTGTGCACTGGCAAACTCCGCCTAAAAGAATGTGGGTTTCACATTGCTGCTAAATGTCAAGCAGTTCATATCGAGTATAGACGAGTACAAAAGTTGTAAATCTTTGTAATGGAATTTTTTTAAAAAATAAAGAAGTATCGCGAATCCATTCGACCAATTATTGGAAGTTAACCCTAGATTAGTCACCCGCGGAATTCTTTTCCGCATATCACTATCTTCTTAAATATCTCTATTTCCAATAATCAAAGACGCTTCCGCTTCTGAGTAGCTGAGATTTTAAAGTAGCGGAGAATATTAAAAATTTAATCGCAGGCCGCATAAACTCATTACGCGGGCCAGATTCGGCCCACAGGCTGTATGTTGGCCATGCCTGAGCTAGCAGGTGGCAAAGTTGTTCCGAGAACCCTGGTGGCAGCTACAAACCACATGCCTTTCATTCTGTACTAAGCAGCCTTCTAGCAATTTTCATAAACATAGAGAAAAGCAATAGGCCACCTCTCAATTTTTCTTATCTGAGAAGGAAAGCCTGAGGCACATGTCATGTGATAAGACTAGAGAAGGCAAGGGCAATTATGAGGAAGATTCCAGGATGATGGGCCCAGGGACAGCCAGAGGCAGGAGCTACTGCCAGGACCAGGGACCAGAACTACAAAGGCACACCACCTAGGACTAGAAGCAACTAGGCCCACAGGCACAAACTACTCACACATGATGACCATTCACGATTACTGTATTTTCAGCCTGTGTTTTGTTTCACATTTACTACCTTTGAACAAGTTGCAGCCTGTGGTTTTAGTGACTGACAATGAGTGAAATGTAAATTATACTGCTACTTTAATTTCTTTTTAGGGGAAAGTATATACATGAAAACCTTCCTAGATATAAAAATAACAGAAACTAAAATACGCAAAGCAGGGAATCAGACAGTAGCATTTCATTTGGGGGGACTCCTCCCACAAAAGCAAATACTTCAATATGCAAAGTAATTTGTAAGAAAAACTACACTTTAAAAACTGATATATTATATTCCAAAGGTAAACAAACATTTCTAAAATCACCTACTGCCAATCCAAGTATATGGATTTCAGCAGATAAGAAAACATGAAGGAAAAACCTCCAAGACTAACCCACATTATTTTGATTTAATGGAACTGGGTTCCATTCAATATTGTTTTAAGTAAGTGAACTACTGGTTGGGGGTCTAGACATTGTTCGGTTTTAAGGATATTCTTGTTGTACAGATATTTGTTATAATCGGATTCGATTTGTACATCTCCCAAAACAAATGTTGTGACAACCATTAAAAAACATTTCAGGATCTTAGGCCAAACAAAATTAGATCTTTAAAAATTTCATTCCTTGCAGAATGTGCAATGTAGAATGTACAATTCTCTGATATTTATTCTGAGTATTTCAGTGATGAGGCCTCCATGTTTTTGAAAGCCAAAGGCAGACAATTTATAGCAGGGTTTCTGAAACCATGCCCTTTTCACTGGCTGCTGGCATTTAAAGCATGTTTTCACACATCTTGCAATGTTCTAAGACTATCCAAATTGGTTGGAATTACATTTTTAAAGCATTTTTAATTGAGTCCCTGGGCTGAGAGTTTTACACCTCGCCTGCTCTCACTTGCACTTGTTCCTAAGGGGCTGCAAAAAGTTCCCACTCCCTCTAGTCCTTCCTCTGGGGTTTCCGAAGCTGGAGAAATGTATATTACATTTTCCCTTATCTTTTAAATAAAATATACCTCCACCAAAAAAGCCAGCATTGGCGTTTAGTTTGATAAGCAGAGAAATCGGAATCCTAGTTCAGATTCCAAGCCTGAGCTAAAATGTGATCCACAGCAGCTCTTGGGTAGGGGCAAGTACAGAGAAGCACACACCCAAGGACTGTCGAGTACAGCTGAACCTGGAAAGACTTCCTGAGACCTCGGTGGAGATACCACTTTTCCAAAGACAAAGGTTTGGGGGCTGGGGAGAACGGGTGGCCTGACGGCTCTCCGGGCCTCTTCTCCCAGAAAACATTACCGAGGGCGATGGCGCTCCACGTCCGGAGGAGGTCATTCTCTCCAAACACAGTCACTCAAAAGACACCTTACCTTCTAAGGGTGCGCCAGACTGGCCCTGGCCCCTGTGGAGAGCTGACATCCTATCTGCTCAGATGCCCCACACTGCCTAGCCCCAGCAGGAACCCTGGCTGTGTCAGCACCCTCCCAGTGAGGGAAAGCACCACCAGGCCTAAACTGGAGCCTGCTTTGCAGAACTCCGGCCCTTTGTCATTCCTATTAAGAAAATATGGAATTTGCCAGAACCCTGTGGGTAGGACTCTTTGAGTGATGTGAATTTACATTCTGGACACCCTCCGCTCACGACAGGAGGGCCCCCTCATTTTGTGAGCGCTGAGGAAGACAGCCTAGTTAGAGCACTTATCACTGAAATGGCGCACACCAAAAAATAAGCCGAGAGGGGGAGGTACGATTTCAACAGCCGAGAAAGCGCAGGTAGTCTAAAATCTGCTGCAATGACATTTTTTAGAGAAACTGAGACTAATCTCTGCTGAAGACAGCAGCCAGACATCACCTTGTGTGAACCCTTTTCTTCTCCACTTCACCTTTCTGAGAGCTCCTCTCACACAGGGGTGGGCACTATCCTTTCCCTGCCTGCTGGGCCCAGCTGGCTGTCCCCCAGAGCACCCTGCATACTGCAAATGATTTTTTCCCTCCGATGGACCTATGCACCCCTGCCAAAACAGGTACCAAGACTGCCTGTCACTGCCTTGTGAAATTCTTCTGTTAACTCAGCCTGAAGGAAGAAAAGGAGCAGCAAATAAATCATTATTATAGTGCAGGGCTCTGTGTTCCTCCCCCAGACAGCCAACCTTATTGACAGGGATTAGGCGTATGAGTAGTAAAATAATGAAAAGCAGCAAGAGCCTCTCCTGCTCTACAAGCACCTAGTGGGTATACTCCCTGCTCCCCACACAATTAGAGGAACGCAGAACTGTTACGGTTTACAACACTGGTGGGAGAAGTCCATTTTACAGATAATCTGACATGAAAATAAAAGAGGCTCTCTGCAAAGACGCAAGGCACGCTGGGGCCACGGACCTCGGGCCACTCCTCAGCGCATACGGCTGGTCAGGAGCTCCTCCTACCAACAGAAGCTCACAGCGCCAGCACCCAGCACCACCGGGAAATGACTTTTAAAAGGAGGATTTAGATTTAGACTGAAAGGAACCCACAAGGTTCTCCCTGTTTGGTCTCCAATTTCATATATTGTGAGTGGCAAGTGGGTTTTGCTGTAAAAAACCTGAGACTCATGTTCTCGGCCGAGGTTAAACTATCCTGAAACATGAAATCCCCTTTGGAATTAAATATATGCCCAGATCGGCTAAAGTTAATTCTCAACCATCTGCACGTACAAGATCCATTTTGTAGATTTTCTTGCAGCAAAATTTTAATCCCAGAATAATTTTCCCCACAGGCTGGCACATTTCTAGCTTACTCCTTTCTGCTGTCAGTCTGGTGCCTGCCTGTGGAATGCAAGTTCATTTAAATATTAAACCCCAAAAGAATAACTGGAAACAAGTTATTTTCAAATTATCTGCATTGTGTACTTAAAAACAGTAAAAGTCACTGAGAGCCTACGAAGTGTCAGGTCCCTTTGAAAGTTTACCTTTACCATCCCTGTTAGAAAACAGAACATGAAAGAAGTAGCTCGCCCAGACTCCAGAGCCACAGGCTGGTAAGTGTTGGGAGGCAGGGCTGACCAGGCCCTCGACTCCTGAGCTTAACTGAGTCTCTACCCAGTATCCCAGCACTGCCTTTCACCTGCAGCCTGGCGAGAGTTCACAGCGTGTCACGTGTACTGAAGTGGACAGGTTACAACACACACCAGCTTCCCAATGTTAAGCAATGTGATTCAAACAGAGTGTACAAAGAGCCACCTTGAGTCACCCTGTACAAGCGTGTTATTTTAGCTTTTAAGAGCAGAGCGAACATGAATACCCGGCTTGAGCAGTAGGGAAGGAGGAGGGAAGACTGAGACACATCTGTCTATAAAACAGGCCTCTTTCAAAATATGCTTACCCTTGTGGCTCTGGCCACTGCCTGAGGGGTGCAGTGTACCAATCTATTTGTCTTGGCCTAAGCCAGTTTTGCTTGAACTCATTCCTTTCACTTGTGAGCCTTTTATTACGTTTTTGCCCACAGTCTCTCATAATTTTGGAGTCATACTGAGTCAAGTCTGGAGTCTCAGCTCGATCTCTCTTTTCTTCTTCCTGCTTGTTAACAATGATAAACTTCTTGCCTTATTGTCTTTTCAAGTTCTCTAACATGCCTGATTTCCCACCTCCTCTCCCGAGGACTAAATCTCAAAAGAAGCATCAACTTCTTAGTCACACAGACACATTTTTTCTGTACAGTACCAGCCCTTCTAGGGGTTTTTTTGTTACGAGCTTCAGATCTAGGGCCCTAGACTTGATCACCTAGTACTGAAATAAGCAAAATATCACCTGTAAGCTGAAACCGGAGAGCATTCATTTTGTCTTTCTTTTTGGCAAACTACAGAGTACAGCTACCTGATGAACACCTCCATTTCTGTGAACCCACAGAGTCACCTGCACCCACTGCTCAGCTGTTTCTAGGACTAGAGATGCTGCAAAGACAAAAATAATCTACCATTCCCACTTTTAACATAAACAGCAAATTTCCACTATTTCCCACTATATTCCTGTAGATGTGGTTATATGAGGTACTGGAACCAAAGAACAAAGACACAGAGGTACAAGCTATTCTTTTTGTCACTAGCAAAGGAGGGGAATCGAACAGACGAGAGGAAGCAGCAGGCTCCTCCTTGCTCCGACACTGGGTAAGGCAGCATCGACCAAAGAAGGGCCTCTTGATGGTGCCCCAGAGCACACTCGGGGCCAAAACTGCAAGCCACAAAGACCTGGCTTATTTTCCCTGACCATTCAATTCAAATATATTTTTAGTAAACATTTCAATTATCATATCACTGAAACGTACTGTCCCAGAAAGCATTTTAACTTCCTAAATATAGTTTCTATCTGTCCTTGCCCATGTTTTAGAAATATTTTTCTGGCCTCAATATGTATTCCAAATCCTTTCCTTGCCAAGGAAGGCAATTCTGTGACTGTTATCCATCTATTGCATCCTGGTGAGCGTGCTGGTTAGTGCTTTCAGACAACTTCCACAGACCTATTAGATGAATTCTTCAGAGAGACCTTTCTCTGAAGCGGACCCACCTTCACTGACCACTGACCATCTGTGCATTGAAAACACACTCCGCAGGTTCTGAGTCAATACTCAAAGAGAAGTTCCACTCCAAGAAATTTTAAAGGGAGAAATATGCATACAATCCTCAGACAAGAAGACTATATTCTGGTTTGTACTAGGGAAAATACATGCACAAATGAAGCCGGAGGAAGGCCTAAATGCAAACTGAAATCATTGAGCAGAAGGACAGAGGCTTCCCCAACACTCAATCATTTTCAGTCACACTATGTTGTCCGGTAACCTGCACTGATAATTCCTCATGAATAAAATGCCAGCATTATCATCTGCAGCTATGTTGTTGACATGCTTTTGCTATTTCACTAAAAATACCATTAATTTTCTGGCTTCACAACAGCTGAGCTACTCCCCATTTGAATATACAAAAGAGTATTTTGTTTAAACCAAATTAAAAGCGTTCCAGTAAATGACTTCCATTTTGCTAGCTATACTATTTTAGTGTATACTGTTTTTCTTAATCCTCCCTACCTCAACGTCATGCCTGTCATCTCCCCAAGCCAAAATACTTGCATTATTAAAAAAAATTTTTAAGTTTGGGAGGGGGAATTCAGAAAAGTATTTCTGTTACAACATTCCCGGCCAGCTACACACCTGAACGGCGTAAGTATACCGTGGCTTTTTAAGGTTATACGGCATGGTGGCCTCCCTAGTTCTTTTGCCTCTTTCAGCCACGGTAATAAACAGCAAACTACTTTCCAGTTTGGTACCTGAAAACACACACACTCTCTCTCTCTCTCTCTTACTTTACACCTTCCATTTCCCATCAAGATAAGTTCTGACATCCCCCATTTAAGTCAGAATGAAAACCCCTACTCCTGCCAAGCCCTCCTGGCATCTCACTACTTTATTTGTTCCCATTTGTATCTAATTCTTTTGTCAACAGTTCAACAAAAGTCAAAGCAAACAACCCACTGCAAACACTGGGGGTAACAGCAACAAGCATGAATCCTTCACAATTATCCAGCCCAGCTGCTCCGAGCTAGTCTGGGCTGCTTTCATTTACAACAATGTCAACAAAAGGCTGAAACCCAATAACTAGATGGGTCAATACGGCCACTGTATACCCTCTGGAGGAAGAAACACTGTGTGCCTCCTTTGCTGCTTGGGCAAACATGTAGAATGATTCAGTCAGATGGACAAGTGCTTGTCTAATCATTTGTTATGTGAATTATTCAACAACTTTCTACATAAACTACTAAAACGGGGCTCTTCAAATATTTCAACGACACTTCCAGCTGTCCAACTGCCATGTGAAAGCACATGAAAGGAATGAAAACAGAAATCATGACCTGAGTTAGTTCCCAGTGATAATCTCTAGTCTAAGAAAGCTGTGTCTTTACAACTAATCCTTTTCAGTCTAACCTTGCCTGACACTGTCACTAGGACTTATGACTGAAGCTCACTATGGACCAGACTGGAGACAGGGCCGAGTGGAGAGCCATGTCCTAAGCCATCAGAACAACCCACAACCATGACCCTTAACCATCTTTTCCTCCCTCTCCCACGCACTGCCAGTAACTACAATATTTATTTATGACTTTTGGGAGTATTTTAAAAATATAGTTAAACATGTACAGTATTAACAAGTTATAAAAGTAGAGTTTTAAAGTACTTGTTCCTAAAGATTATATTTTAGAATGCCAATTCCCTGGCCAAATTTTAGTTAAAATGTTGATGTTTGTTTAATAAAGAATTATTTTGAGATGGCACAGCTGCAAATCCTCACTTCCCTTTCTTCCCTCTTACATGTATGGCTTGTGAAATCATATACAAACCAAACAGCCTGGCAAGAGAAGTCCCTGACCTGGGAACTGCGCCCTCATCCTAAGTCCCTCCTCAGGACCAAGGGGATGTGCCCACACCCTCTCTGCCCACCCATTCTCGACCATGAGCTGGGTACCAGGACCCTGAAATTCCTTGCCCCAAAGCTCAAGTTCAGGACTGATCCAGTCATCTTCCTGGGGCCTTTCCAGGGTAGACTAAGCTGTTGGTCTGTGCACACCCAGGCCCGAGGGCAGCTGCTGGGGTGACTGTAGCTCTGAAGGGAGAAAAAGGGAAAATGTGGGAGCACACGTGTTTCCGCAGCGAAAGCAAGGCACAGGGCCCGAGAACTGAAGATTCAAACCTGACCTTTCAGACTATCATGAAGGTGTATTTATTAATGGATTTATAACTTTTTAATACTTAAACATATGATATGCAGGCCTCCACTTTCACCCTTTACAGGCCCACAGATGTCAGATCCCACCAGGAAGGCATCATCTCCAGTTCTGCCTCCTGTGACAAGTCCTACCCCCAAATGCTCCACTGCAGTACTGTCTTTAAGAAAAACCTGTGAGAATTTTTCCCTTTAAATACCATTTGTCTTCATATATCCACAGCAGTAATGAAAATATTCATTTTTATTTCTATAACGACTTTAAAGGCATTGACAGTTTAAAAAAGTTAAAAATAAAATTTAAGAACTACTGCTGTTTGCCGAGCTTGCCCATACAGTAGAAATAACAAATCTGAATGCTCAAGACCTTTTCCCTTCTAGATTATTTGTGTTCTCCTTTCTTTCCAGCCCTTCAACATCCAGATTACAAAATTACTGCTTTCTTTTTTTTTTTAATTTTTTTTTATTTTATTTATTCATTTTTAGAGAGGGGAGAGAGAGAGACAGAGAAAGAGAAAGAGACAGAGAGAGAGAGAGAGAGAGAAGGGGGGAGGAGCTGGAAGCATCAACTCCCATATGTGCCTTGACCAGGCAAGCCTAGGGTTTTGAACCAGCGACCTCAGCATTTCCAGGTCGACGCTTTATCCACTGCGCCACCACAGGTCAGGCCACAAAATTACTGCTTTCAACGCCCTTTGTTGTACACAGATGAAGGAAACAGCCAAGATGCAAACTCATTCAAACTCATTCCCAGTCCTCACTCCAGCCAGTTTACGCACTGCCACGTACCACTGCGGAATTTTAACTTCTTACTATGAGTGTCTAAGAATTTTTAGTTTAGGGCATAAAGAAATTGTACTTTGGAAAAACAAATACCCCTAGTCCATGACATGAAAAACTCAACTTGAGAATTCTACTTCCTTTTAAAGATTTCTAATGATGCCTGTAAGTGTTGTATTTCTAGAAAGTTGGTACCTGAAAGAATCTAATTTTATCTGAATAGAGATGGGGCTATTTACTGAGAGCAGCAACAGAAAACTTTTTTTTAATCAGAGAAACCATCTGAAAAGCAAATGAGGGGATTGGGGCTCAAACATCCATAAGTCTGATACTAATATTTTGTTTCGCTGATTCCTACAAAACACTGTTTGGACGCCAGTAAAAGGCACCCTCAAGGTTGGGTGTCCACAAAAAGCTACCACTGGCGTGGCCGGCAGTGTTTGCTAGAGGTTCCCTGTTTGCATGTATTTGCACATCAGCCCTGGAAGCTTCCTGGGAAGGCTGCCTTCAGAAGCTAGTTCTCCAATGACCATAAACTAGTTTTTTATGCACATTTTAAAAGAAATTAGGACTAACCGGAAGCTCAGAGAAATGAAGAGGAACAATCCATTAATATATTTCTCTCTACTCAGAGGGCAGCATGTCTCAGTTCCATACTTTAATAGGAAAGTGATTTGAGAGAAGGAATTGTATCTAATCTTTACTACCTGCCCCCAAGGATGCAGAGCGGGCCTATTTGCCCTCCAGCAGCCAAATCAGTATCTACTGACTAACTTTAAATATTTCATTTAGACTGCACTGCTCAATTTTCAAGTTCATCTATCAACACCGACAGGTTCTAAAGTCAGAAACCATTAAAATAATAATTTTTGGTTAGTTGTCTACTAGAAAATCAGAAAAACCTCTCAGCTAGAGGCACAGCTGTGTCTTTTGAATATGCACTGGAAAACATGTACAGGTCGACAAGCAGTCCTTCCCACTTAAACGCCCCTCAATATTAATCATGATCAAGCAAAGCAAATGGACTAGTGTGCCGCACACACTTTCGTCTTAATACATTTATTAAAGAAAGTTCTCACCCTAAATATTAAATATATGGACTACATTCAGCATGAGATGTTGCAAATGCAATATTCTGTCTTTCCTCCAAGAAACAGGGTTGACTCCTAAAGAAGAATGCAAGGAGAGGAAAAAAAAGAGTAGAAGGAGAAAAAAAAAGGAAGAAGAGAGAAGGGAATTGAAAATAACAAGGGTGAGCAAAACAGTTTACAAGTGAGCATCTGGCAGCAACAGGAGGAACTGAACACAAGGTCTGTAGTGGTGCCACAGTCTGGAGGGAGGGGTACCAGTTTGAGAATGGGGGGAGGGGCAGGAAAGGGAAGAACTGAGGACAATCCTGTTAGGAGTGGGGGAGTAACTAACCCAGTATTGCGCCTGAATGCTTCTCTACTTAGTCATAGTTTGCTCTATTCTCCCTAGGGCAAAAATGTCACCAGTAGTTTAAAATTTCTCCAAATAAGGTCAGACTAGGACACTACCAGATTTACCCCAGCTAAAGGATCCAATTCAGGCATCTCATTCAGATTAGTCCAATATGGTTTGGTTATAATCCCAGGGTGGAGGCTGGGGCAAAGGTGTAGAATGTAACTCAGAGACCTTTCAAGTCCTGATAACTGTGGTATAAACACAAGTGATTACTTCAATTTTCTCTAAAGATTATTTTTTCAAGGCAGCCCAATAAACCCAATAACGCGCAGATTTACCAGAAAAAATTTTATTCATTTCCCCATGCACCGAAAGTAAGCTAATAATGTCCCACTGAGAATGCTGTCAGGCCAAATCTCTCCACTGCTGAATGCACTACCAGGATGAATCTCCCTTCACTTGCCATTCCACCAGCCACTTTAGGGCACGGCCCTGGGGACTGCCCCAGATTACTCCCCTACACACGGTGGCACAGGCACAAGCCCAAGTGGCCCAATCAGTGCCAAGAAAAGAACAAACTAAAAAAGATTAATTCACAGATGTTCATGCATTTCACATACACTGTGCCCCATGGTCCGTTGCTAAGGCAACGGGAGACCACCAGTGCGCGATTTATTGGCTTTATGAAGTGCGTCTCGGGGACTATAGTCCGAAAAATGCTGCATAATAATAGTGTAGCTTTTCTGAAGCCTTGTTTTGTGTTTATCCACATTTAACCTTCTGAGTATTATAAAGAGCATCATTATGCATAGTCTCCAAACCCCCCTACTACCACCACACCTCCTCCAAACTGCTTCAACTTTCTATTGAGAAACATTAAAATGCATCTCCTGGGGGTCCATTTTCGAAAGACACACGTTACACCGCTCAACCAGTTCCACAAGAAAAAAAAACACCTACAACTATTTAAAGATCACTATATTAGTGCAGCCAACCTTATCATCCACGCCTGAGCAGAAGAGAAGCTAAAACCTGAAATACACACATGTCCCTTATTCTCTAGGCATCGGGAAGAACCCGCTTTATAACTGGTCACTGGTTTTTACCAGATGGAACAGCAGAACCAGTAAGCTTATCAGGTCCAAGTCTCCTCTATCCAAAAGAACTTTCTATGATGATGGGGATGTCCTCTATCTGCACTGATATGGTAGTTACCACTGCCACATGCGGCTACTGAGCACTTGAAAGGTGGCTAATTCAACTGAGAAACTGGGTTTTTAAATTTTATTTCATTTAAACCAGTAGTAGTCAATCTGGTCCCTACCGCCCACTAGTGGGCGTTCTAGCTTTCATGGTGGGCGGTAGTGGAGCAACCAAAGTATAAATAAAAAGATAGATTTAACTATAGTAAATTGTCTTATAAAGATTTATTCTGCCAAACTTAGCAAAAATCCGACACAAAGTACTTGGTAAGTAATTATTATATGCTTTAACTTGCTATAACTCTGCTTTATAAATTTTATAAAGTAAAGTTACTTTCCTACTTTATAAATCACCATCACTGTGGAACCGGTGGGTGGTTAGAAAATTTTACTACTAACAGAGATACAAAAGTAGGCGGTAGGTATAAAAAGGTTGACTACCCCTGGTTTAAACTAATTTAAATTTAAATAGCTTCACGTAGCCAGTGGCTAATGTATTGGATGGACAGTGCAGTTTTAGAGGCTTACCAGACAACTAGGCAGCTTTTTAAAAGTTCATAAAAAGCTGTCTCTCCATGTTTTTATAGTTTCTGCTTAATTCATAAAAAATGTAACTCCAAGTCCATGTCCACAGACCAGCACCTCAGGACTGCGGCTGCCGCCCCTCCTCGCTGCGCCAGTTCCAAACAGCTCTCAGCATGCAGCCTCAGAGGCCTGGTTCTTTGTCCAAAGGGCCCAGGGATAAAGACTGACCCCCCTCCCGTCCCCCACACAGGGTGGGAGGTTAAAATCACAAATGTCACAACTCTCAGAGCAGTAGTACAGATCAAGTGTTAATCTAAAGGGAAGGGGTGGCTGAGAGGGAGAATGGGGCTGGCAGGGCGAGGGATGATCTGGAATGAAGAGGAGAAAAATAAAACCAGTGAATAGAGCAGCAGAAGCAACAGCTTACATTCAGAGTCACAGGAGAAAGAACACACCGAGACAATCATTTCCTGGGAAAAGCTCAAGCCTAATGAGAATTTACTCTGCTCCTTTATGTGACAACCAGCCCTTTTGTGGCATGGGCTTCCTGACTGACAGGAACCCAGGGCCCCTTAATAGGATTTCCATATTATTTCTAACACCTGCCCAGAAGTTATTTGTTTACATTGAAGGAGGCAAGATTCTCAAATCAGACATCTGCTTCTAGTTCAGGCATATCTTAGGAAACCATCTAGAAAGCAGCTTTGTTACCATGGTGACATTTTTATTTTCCTCCTTTAGTTGGCTCAAAACATTAGCATTTCCAATTTTATTTTGTTGTTCAAAAGGCCAAATGTCGCTCAAGAAAACAGAAGTTTAAAGAAAAATAAATGAATGTAATACTCAAAAATTTCTAGAATTATTAAAATGACCACAAGGAAGAACAAACAAAACTGAGGCGTTATTATGTGGTTCTACTGACTTCTCTCTCACTGAGCGGCACACTGCCCGTTTATCTCCTACCTCCTCCATCCTTACATTTGAACATGCAGCAAACTGAAAAAGTATCAATTTTGGTTGAAGTAACTCAAGAATCTTTAAGGTATGATACAATTAATTAATGAGCTCATTTCCATAAAAAAGAATTCCTCAAGCTTACACGATGGTCATATCTTACAGTTACTTACGACAATACTAAAGACATTCTAACTTCCACCTCACTGCCTGCCATTCAGTCAAGGAGAGGGTGGTGAAAGACAGGAAAGAGTAAGCTTCTTGTGAACATTTAGTGGCCGAGGAGGGGCTGGAACATCAAACAGCGTGAGGGGAGAAGGCGACTGCGCCAGAGTGGTTGACGCTCGCGTGCTGGTTTCCTGTTTCTCGGGAAGCAATGCTGGAGGCACCCATCCCTGAACCCAGCAGAGGGGGGCTTACCCACCAATTCCAACTCTCACACAGAAACAGCAGTTAAAGTTATAATACTAGTACTTGAAGCTTAAAATGTTTTTTTTAAAGACTGTATAATTTATTACATGCAGAAATAAATGGACTAGTTCTGAATAATGAATCTGATCAACTTCAAGTAATATTAACTTTGTTCAGTAAGAGTAATAAGCTTCCCCCTGGGTGATTTTATGATTTTCCCAGAGTGGGTTATGGGAAAATGTCAGTATAAGAATACAAAAAAAAAAAAAAAAAAAAGAGAGAGAGAAGGTGAACAATTCTTTAGAATTCTTTTGGAAGAAGTAGCTACATTTTGAGAAGCAAATGTGAAATTCAAGTGCCAATTACATAGAAATTTTATGGTGTATAATATTTTTGCAAGAGAAGAAATGCATTCTAATTAAGAAAATTAAAGACATTAAACATCAGGATGAAAATGTGTGTTGTAACTAAGAGGGTTTGTTTATGGAGGAAAAGAATTAAACCACCTTTGTCAAAAAACAACTGAAGGCAGACCCCACAACCAGCCTGCCCCTGTTAATTAATATTTATTCTGCTTTGGCCACCGGGGCAGGAGGAGGGCTCAGGAAACAAGCAAGCCTCTCTCAATCACATCATTAAACCATTCATGCTCACTCAGCACCTGAGGACCAGCTATGCCCTAAAGATATTTACTCCTCTGTTCAACAAACAAACGATTACAAGGTATTTTCAGGAATTAGGGCACCTGTTACATTTCACAGCTTACATGCCTAGAGGCAGGTATCAATTAATACGGAACTAAGTACTGCCTCATAAACCCACAGAATATAACTTCCTAATGGTCTTTGATAAGGTAACTCTAAACCAGGGGTGCCCAAACTACGGCCCCCGCCGCACTTCCGGAAGGGGCACCTCTTTCATTGGTGGTCAGTGAGAGGAGCATAGTTCCCATTGAAATACTGGTCAGTTTGTTGATTTAAATTTACTTGCTCTTTATTTTAAATATTGTATTTGTTCCCGTTTTGTTTTTTTTACTTTAAAATATGTGCAGTGTGCATAGGGATTTGTTCATATTTTTTTTTATAGTCCGGCCCTCCAACAGTCTGAGGGACAGTGAACTAGCTCCTATGTAAAAAGTTTGGGGACCCCTGCTCTAAACAGTAAAATATATGGTAGAAACAAATACCTCTACAAACAACTAAAAAGTAACAGTAGTGCCAAAATAGTTAACTTCAAATTACCATCTTAATTTGGAAAACTGAAGTGGAGTTAAACATTAAATGCTTAAAAGGCATAATTTAAAAGATTAAACTAGTCCCCTACAACCCAACACCCAAAACGAAATATAAGTACCATTGTGTTTATTTGGCCAATGGTATGGCCAACTTTATTGCTGAAACATACCCTTTGGTATAAGTTTTATTCTAAAAGTCATTTCTAAGGTGGGACTGAATAACATAAGAAAACATCTACATTCCAAATGCCTTAAAAAATGCCTAGCTAGAGTAACAGCTTAGAGATCGTGGCAGTCAGGTGACCTGCCCATTGACCCAGTTCACCCAGAGAAAGAGAGGGTCCCTAGCAGAGTCAGGGTATTCCCAATTCTATTACAATTCTCTTCTCAAGCTAATTCTTGCTTTGTCCCTCTATGTAGTTACACAAAGAAGATCAGATTTTTGCCTTCAAGGAGTTAAAAATTTAGTGGGAGAGAACTTCACTCTGTTGGGAAACAGGGACAACACCTCTTAAGGAAATAATTTTACTTAGTGTATTTTAAAAACCCAACTTTAAAATATAATTTGGAAGCTATGCTTAGAAAGTAGAGTTGAATTTGAAAAACACGTCTGTGTTTAAGGTTAAAGGATACACAAAGAACTCTATTGATGATCAGCAATATATTTCTAAACATTTTACTCCCTTAATTATTGGTAAACTTAACTAAACTGTTCATCACCAACATGTACATGCAAATCTAGACTTAGTTCTTCTACCTCCAGGGCTATCCCTCTCCTACTGCCCCCCTCACCCCTCAAGGGGTGTCTTTCCTGCTGGTCTCCCACATGGCACATGCAAGGGGTTGGTTAAGCATACGAAAGGAACACTCTTTCAGATTCACATCCTTTGAGACAGGAAAAATGGGGTGGGTGGACCAAGCCACACAGGTCACACCAGTATTGCAATACAACCCTTACAATTTAGTCCTTTTACAAAATGAGGAGGCAAACAGAAGGAATCATTCTGTTAATTCAGGTTAAAAACCCACTTTCATCAGTAACACCCAACTAAAAGAGCAAAAGTTCTTTCTCGGTCTGAATCATATACTTCAATTTGAACATAAAAAAAGCTTAAGTCTGCCTGACCAGGCAGTGGCGCAGCAGACAGAGCATCAGCCTGGGACGCAGAAGACCGAGGTTCAAAACCCCAAGGTTGACAGCCTAAACATGAACTCATCCAGCTTGAGCACGGGCTCATCTGGCCTGAGCGCGGACTCATAGACATGATATGCTCTCTGGCTTGAGTCCAAATCACTGGACTGAGCAAGGGATCACTGTCTAAGTTGGAGCCCCCCCACCCGTCAGACACATATGAGAAAATCAACACCAAAGGTGCTGCAATGAAGAACTGATGTGCCTGACCTGTGGTGGTGCAGTGGATAAAGCGTCAACCTGGAAATGCTGAGGTTGCCGGTTCGAAACCCTGGGCTTGCCTGGTCAAGGCACATATGGGAGTTGATGCTTCCAGCTCCTCCCCCCTTCTCTCTCTCTGTCTCTCCCTCTCCTCTCTAAAATGAATAAATAAAAAATTAAAAAAAAAAAAAAAAAAAGAACTGATGCTTCTCATCTCTCTCCCTTCCTATCTGTTCCCATCTGTTCCTGTCTCTCTCTTGCTAAAACAAACAAAAAAAAAGCTTTAGTCTAATTCCCCACTGACAGACCTTTATCGCCAACACAGAATAACTAAAGAGACAAGAAAAGCAATAAATGATGTTTTTATGTTTTAGTCCTCTACATAGAACATACACTGAAATACAGCTGGTATTGAAACTGCGTAGACATCAGGGGCAGGGTAATCAGACTAATTTCTCAACTTTAAATCTCTACCAAGTTTTACCTAATTTGTCCTTCACAGCTCTGCATCATTATCCTCATCCCAGCCACTCAGATGAAAACTGACAGTGATATAACTAATGACTCATCTTCATCAACGGGTACCTCAAGCAAATGGGAAGCAACTGGCAGCATGTGGTAATGTCCTCTTTGACACCACTCTGTAGCCAACCAACTGCTACCTTTCAGCCCTCAGCAGGAGTGAGGGCAGAACACATCTTCTTGGTTTCACCTGTCTTTTCATCGGAGAAGAGAAATGGTTCTAAACACTACAGAAAGATGTGAGAAAGCTCCCACCCAGGAAAGAGAAGTGAGAACCAGTTTTGGAGACCTTTGGACTTTCCACTCCACCACTATGCATGAGAGTGGATCAGGTCCTGCTCCATTTGCCATTTTCAGCCCCCAAAGCTGGGGTTAACTGTTGGGCACAAGAAACCACTAAATAGCCAGTGACAAGCAGTTAGTTGTCAACAACCCTAGAACACACATCATTCTGGTTTCTTGGCCTCTGATAGTGCTTTCTCCTTTAGGTCCATATTTATATTCTCCACCACTATTGAAAAACTTCAGATACAGGTCTTCAAATTATAGGCTTAGGAATGAACCTGGCTACTGGAGCTATAGACAAGATCAGTAAAACCAATAGCATGAGGTTTTAGTGGCCACAGAACTTCCAAGGGGGGAGAGAAAGAAAAAAGCCCGACATTTTAACAGGAAAATTTCTTTCATTTTACTTGACACCTAAAGGTAAAGCACTTTAATTACTGAATCTATACATTAAGTTCAAATTTATATTTTATGAGCTATTCTGAAAGTTGCCCTGTTTAATAATCTGTAATGTCAAGAAAACATTCTAAAGTGTCTCTCACAATTAAAATATCCACAACCTTGTATAAATCAAAATTTTGCTACCATATCAAAATGTTACACTGGGGCTGTATAACATTGCCCACATCCTCATTACATGCAACACTAATTACTACCAGCAGATTCAGAATTTTCTGCACATTAGAGGCTTTTAGAGGAGCTATAAAAAATTTCAGGCACCATTAATTTAAATTTGTATTGAAATTTCCCTTTGACAGATGGCCAAAAATTACTTATTATTTAGAGTACCAGTGCTGCCTGTTTGCACATTAGAAGAGGAAAGGGAAAAATTAAAAGCAAGAAGGAAATTTATGTCACGTTCATTACCTGTTAAATGTTAAAGAGCATTATCCTGCATGAATAAATTATTTCATACAAGCCTGACTCCAGCTGCAGGCAACTGGCACGCTCTGGCTGATAAAATCCGTCTCAAATCACAGAGCAGACAATCATAAAAAGGCACTCTTAACCAGGAACCACTTACAAGAGGATGAGAACGATCAATGGAACTGCTTCTCTGAGCATCACAGAACACAGTTACGAAAAAAAGCAAACTATTTCACCTAGCAAAGCCATAGGACCGCTCCAAATGTGACACAACAAAGCTTAAAATCTGAAAATGGAGTCTCCCAAAATATATTGAAAGCTACTGTTACATAATAAATCAAGCCCAAATCACCCACCTCTATTTCCTTTTTCTTTTTCCCCCGGCTTCTAGGTATATAGAACTCACTCCCAGACTCATACTGAATGATTATACAAGATTTCAAAATATACCCTTCTCTGGCGTGAGGGAATATAAAATGTAATTGACACAAAAGTGTGCACTGGAGTGTAATAAATATTTTCCCAGTCTTCTGGGAGTGGGATAGGAGAGGCGGTTTTTGTTTAGTTCACTGGCCTGCCTAAAGGTATGTATTTATCATTAAGAAGTCAGGGAATGTTTATATTATGGTCTCAGAATAACTAGACAGGCTTTTTCCAATGGCTGCTATCAGCTAATCCTGGTCAATGCATTTACTTACTACTTCCTAAGTACACACAGGTGGAACATTCACTACACTCTAAGAATGCCTTTTAATCTAGATAGTGATACGCATATTATACAACAAAATACACAACTATAAATTCATAATTAAATAATTCAATGTGTGCAGTTCCAATTGTAAATATTGACATTTCTATGCGTGTGCAGATGCCCTTTCAAATTACAAAGAGTCTTGAAGGGTAAAACAGATTAATTTTTATTTTCCATTATTTAAGGGCTCCGGGAAAAACCTTACTTCCCTTTTATTGTAAAAAGACAGGAATAAAGAGGCATTCAAAGTGACAGCACAGATGGTTCCCAGGGAAGATTTTAGTCTTCATATACTTAATTTCATTAAAATCTGCAAGAGATCTAACTACCTGTGCTCCAAAACATTCAACTGTAAAATACAAGAAAAGAGACAGCATCTGCACTTTGACCAATGCTTGCAAACTATCCTTTCCTTCCTAATCTACGCAAGACACAGTGGCATACGCAATACAATTATGCATAATCAGCAGATTTACATTGTTCTTAGCTCAAAAGTGATCAAGCAATTTTCACATTTTACTCATTTCCTGCTGTCACAGCCTGTTTTTGTTATTTGCTTACTGTATAAATTCAGGCATCCAAATCACTAGGCCCTAATTACTTTTCCACTTTCCTGAAAACTTATCTATAAAGAGATACAGAAGGCTGGTAAAACAGATGTAAAAAATAACTTGTTATATTGGAAACCAAGATATTATTAACCAAAAAAAAAAAAATTCTCCCTGGTGAAGAAAAATGCTTTTAAACAAATGTTTTCATAAAGAGTTTCATAGTATAAAATTGCTTCCCAAAATACAAGACTAATGTGTATTTCCTTATAAACCAATTTATTTACTTCTTTTCTTTATTATTTATTTATCTTATATCCAAAGCCTGAAGAAAAGCAGTTATTTGTTTTTCCCACATGGCAAGACATAATAAAATGAGCAATGCAAGCCAGATCTTATAATTCAATCTTGGCCTACAAATCTAATTCTGGTAGAGAAATGGCACCAATATTTTAAAAAGTCTCAACCACATAACTGAAAGTAATCCAGAAATGCAGTCTAACACTGTTTGGTGAAGGCCCACCAACTCATTCTCTAAATCTCGAAGAATCCATTACTAGATTTGCTCAGATCACTCTGAGCCCCTTTAAAATCCATTCCTTCGCCTGTGAAGGTTAGTCCTACCTTGATGGAGTCTCTGTCTACAGGCCAAACAGCAACACCACACGTGGACCAAGTGGTAGGAAGAAGGAGAAAAGAAGAGTACTAGTTAGTTTACATAAAATCATACATTCATCAAACCTGATCTCTGCTAAATAATAAATGGCACAGATGTCAACTTTGCTGTAGAGTTAATTATTAATACTACTTGACCAGATTCACAAAGCGCCAATCTTCCTTTGACAAAATTTCGGAAACCTAAGCTGGATATTCCTATTATTCATATTCCTTATCAAATTTCCCACTTACCAACGTGTTTACAATCATGCCTTAGCTCTGAACCGTAGCATTAAGATAACTGGAAAACAAATTATTATAGTGCTTCCAACATCAGAGATGGGAAATTTATTTTATGTGATAAATACCATTTACCCAGGATTATAATTCATGGCTAATGACACTGTAACAGGAGTAGATAAAGGTTTTAATTATAAGCCACACCCTTCGAACCAACGAACCACCCATGTGCTAAGTAAATTCCCACAAAGAAATGCTGGGAGAGACTTTATTTGCTTTTCTGACATTAACTAATAAAGATTATTAGTTTTGTGACAAACATATGGTCACTTCAAAGGTCTCTGCACCACCATCTACTTTAGTAGCAGGAGGAAACCAACCCAGAAGCAGCAGAACTGGCCTTTAAATCAATTACACTGCACAAACAATTGTATTCTTATAGAAAGAAATTAGTTAATTTCATGATTCTAATCAGACTGAGTGAGAGAAATAGTTAAACCAACAGATTTCACTAATTTGGACTGTATTTTCTCAATTACTAAGACTACTAAAATTGTTTTTTTACTTGTGAGATTTTTCACTGCATTATATAGAGACTGATATGATTTATAAATAATTGGTTCTGTCAAAACTATAAAGTAAGCCTTTATCAGTCTTTCCCCAAAATAGATTTGGTCAAAATTATCTATTAATGACACTATTTCAAACACAGAGCAGCGTGAGATTTCCTTACTGACTTAGACTTGGGGAACATAGGAGACAGTAGCAAGGGATCAAAGGCAATAACCAGGAAACAGAACGCTTTGCCTTTGACAAGTGCCTTCACTCTTGCCAACCACTACACTAGGGTATCTTTTGGTAGAAGACGTCTTCCAATAATTAATTTACCTTCCAGCAGAAATCCTTTTTTTAGTCAATGGTAAAATTAAACCCAGAGAGAGACACAGAATAAACAATGGCATCAACAGCAGGTAGGTTATATCAGGCTGGCATCCTGGATAGCTCACCTCTTTGGTGATCATTGTCATGGTGCTTCTTCTCGTCTTTAATTGGAAGGTGGGACTGGCCTCCCAGGGCACTGGAGAGGGCCAGAAGGCCGGCACTGCTACCAATGGGTGGAATGGCAGGGGGCTGAAGTCCCGAAGGGTGTGGGGTCAGAGGCACAGGCAGACCATGTCCATGTGATAAATGCTGGGCCTGGAGTTGTTGCTGCTGTGAGAAACCAGACAAAGATATTGAACTTGTTCCACAGATCTGTACCTCCCGCCACCCAAATAAAAGGAGAGAAAAGACAAATAACAAGATCATGGAAAACCCAGAACCCATGAGAGAAAGGTCTAACCTTCACATATATATATATAAATATTTTTTAAAGGGGAGGGAGAGAGATGTATAGTAGAGAAATGCTGTCCTTTATTACTCAGGGGGTTTTGCAATGTGCTGTAAGTAACTTAATTTTTTAAATAGTGAAATTACTGAAGTAACTTTTAATAGCTGAAATTCAGATTTCTTTAATAAAAAGTATCTAGATTTAGTTCTCCAAAACCTAAGGCTGTATTATCATGCATTTCAAATCAAAACATATACGTGACTAACTGTTAAAGCAGTTATGTTGAACAAAAAAAAGCTGAAAATTGAGAAAATTAGTGTTAAACAGTTCTCCCAGAACCACTGCACAGCATGCAGTGAGAGTTAATTTGAAAGAGAAAACCTGAATTAACAACCCAGAAAAGGAAACTGGTTGCAGCCACCGTTTTTAAGCCCCTTTAAGTGTCCTCAGCGGTACTTGAGCAAATTACTAAAGAAAATCTAATGTAGCAAGGCTTGGGTCCTCCTGCAGGCTTGCTCAATAATGCTGAAATAATTGGGCACTCCGTGCACGTTTAGTGATGCTCGAGTGAAAAGCTCGAGGCCTGCCCTTGTACTCTTCTCCGGCAGCCGCTTCTGTGTTGTGACAGGTTTATCTGAGTGGGACCGGGATGCATGCACCAGTAACTGTGCTGACAAGAGTTTAAAGTCATTTTTACCAGCACACTGGCAACACATGGAGAAAGCCCTCAAGAGGCTGGAATGGGAGTGCTTGACCTCAGCAGAGGCCACATCAAGCTCGAGGCTGCATGCAGCCTGGCTGTGGGCAGGCCCTGCTGCCTCCTCCCGCAGAAGGGGGCGGATAACAGGAGATGCCGAGTTACTATTTCCCTCAACAGAAATCCCTCCAACTTGAGACCCTGCTTATTAACAATGTGCTGAGAACAAGTGCTGAAAAATTCTGTAGATTCTGTGGTGCTCATATTTTAATTTCTGCTGTTAAATAAAGCACTCATCAGGCCCGCCCTGTGATAGCCCAATAGTCCCTTCTACTTTTCTACACAGGACTTCAGAAATTAGCTTATTAAAAAATGTGTGGGGCAGTAAATTCTGCTTCCCTTCACTGATAAAAAGAATCCTGAGATGCTTTTATTTTTAAAGAAAGTACGTACTCCAAAGAAGAAAAGCGAACATTTTTTTCTCCACCCCAAATCACTTTTACTTCCTTCCTCTTCCACTCTACATCTTCCTGTGTCAGACTATAAAAGTCTGCGCTTAGCACTTAATTACTAGCTCTTTTCTCCAACTGACCACCTATTTTCTGGCTATGTGCACTTAAAATATTGTAATAAAGCACTAACACTTCCAGGGCAAGCTGACATACCGAGAATGGAAAACTCGGCACAAGGGTCCAGATACTACCCCCGCCAGGCCCACACCGCCCAGTCCAACAACGTACTTCTTCATTTGGGCGGCCAAAATCATATCCATAGTTCCTTACGTCCTGTTATGTATTTAGCTGTGACCAAACACTGTGAGCACACAATCACATTTTTTAAATGTGTTAAAAATAACGTCCATGAAAAAAACAAGGCTTTCAAGGTAAATATATGGCAAATTTATTTCAAGACCTTGTTCAACGGAAATTGCCAGAAAATTGCTTCAATTCCTTTTCTCCTCTAAACCCCCGAACGCGGTGTGTGTACGGGTCAGGCGCGTGGGTTCCCTCCATCTCAGAGCAGAGTTCAATTGGCAAGCGTTCGTTAAGAGCCTGCATACTTGTCTCTCATCACTTTTCCTAGACTCCAAAGCTCTATGAGACTCTACATCTGACACAAACTCTGGTTGACTAAAAGGCACTGTGACATTCATATAATAGCTGAGCAATTTAAAAACTTGTCTATTTCTTTAGACATTAAAAAAGAAAACAACAAAACCCTTAGCTAAAAATAATACCTTCAAAGACCCAGGTGTTCCACTTTTATTCTTCTCTTATAGTACAAAAAATAAGCACCAACAGCCCCATTTTTCCATCTGACCAGGAACTTGTCAGAGGCAGGAAATATACTCCCACCCTGTCTGCTGCACAGGCCATTCACAGTGAGGCTTCCTGGGCTCCTCACTTGTGCTCTATTCCACCTCAAATAGTTTCACACTACTTCCTCCTCCGTGCCTTAGAGGAGGGGCCCTTTCCCACCATGGCCGGCCCTGCCTCACCTGCACAGGCAGCAGCATCTCTGTTCCCTCCTCGTTTCATTGCTCTTTTGGTTTACATCTCTCTTCCTCGCCTTCAGCTGCTCTGTCACTGATTTCATCAGTCTGCTTGCAAGTTTAGTACCACGGCCCCTAACACACTGCTACTTAAGATGAAATGAACTGCCTATCAAATGCCAGAAGAACTTGAGGTAGCATTTTTTTTCCCAGAGGGAAAAACACCAGATTTCAATCACTTTTTGTGTCCCCCACTGCCCCTCATATAGTGCCGCCTTGTACATTAATTGGCACTTGATAAATGCTTTTAAATTTAATTAAAATAATCTTCTTTTGCCATCTTCAGCTACTGCCCTTGTCTTCGCACAGCCAAACTTCTTTGAGAAGCAGATTTGCTGTCTCCACTTCTCAACAACGCCCTCTGTGTTCACACACACACACACTCCTTACTCTTTCATCCCCAATCACTGGGACTCAGGAGCCCATCATTCTCATAAAACTGATGACTATTAGGCCAGCAGTTACTTCCAGGTTTCAGTTTTCTCTCTGGCAAACTGGCAGCCGTGACCAGCAAGCCCTCCTGGCAGCCCCTACCCTCACTGCCTCAGGAGGGCTGCGGTCCCCAGGGCTCTGCACCTCTCTGACTGCCTCTGTCCCTTAGCTCTCCTTGGGTTTCTCTCCTCTTGCTCACTGCAGAGGAGGAGATCCAAACTCTTTGCTCCTCTCCCATGCTCCAGTATTCCCCGGCCTAACTTCTTGCCAGACAGTTCTACTTGGCAAGCCAGCATTTTCTGAAACTGAACATGTTTAACACAAAGCCCCTACCTAAGTAACTGCCACTGGGTCAAGATATCTCTCAGTCATCATCAATTCTTCTTTATTGTCCATGCTCCTCAATCCAGAATCACAGATACCTGTCAATTCTCAAATAATCTCTTGTACTTCTACTGCTACCATACTTACACCCCCTACTTCAATTACAAGTCTCTATTCGCTTATTTCCATTCCAGTGAACCCAACCTACATCACCATGGACAATTTTTGGAAATTCATGTCATCTCCTGTTTCTCAGAACAACCTCTCCATTCCTTATCTAACTTAAGCTGCACTCAACTATCCCAACTCAGCTCATGTTTCACCTGCTCTGCAAAGACTTCCCCAAAACCCCATGTGCCTGCTACCTTACAGAACTCTATGTATCATTCACAGGCATAGGTTGCCTTGTAACAGTATATACATTTACTCATCTTTTTATGAATAAGAAGATCTGATTTGCAATGAGAGTCTCTGACTCTGAAATGAAGACACCAACCTCAGGCCTCTCTGCACCCCTGCCACCTAGAACACCACTATTTAGTCATCTGAGTATGTATTTAAAGAGTTTGAGGAATTAAATTTCTACTAAATGTGAAAGGAGTTCCTATAAAACCTTTTTTTTTTTTTTTTTAAGTAAGAAGAAGAAAGATAGTGAGACAGACTCCCACATGTGCCCTGACCAGGACCCACCTGGCAACCCCCTTCTGGGGTCGATGCTCGAACCAGTCAAGCCATTCTCTAAGGGAAAGGAAGAGAGAGAAAGGGGAGAGGGAGGGGGAGAGACACAGATGGTTGCCTCCCATGTGTGCCCTGACCGGGGATTGAACCCAGGACGTCCACACACCAGGCAGATGCTCTATCCACTGAGCCAGCTGGTCAGGGCAGTTCCTATACAGCCTTTATACAGCTTCTATTAATGTTAAAGAATCATAGATTTTTATCTAAACCAAAAAATTAACATAAATGTATGTATTATGAATCAAATTATAGACAGATTTCCCTAGTTTTCCCATTGATGTCATATTCCAGACTTGTATTTAGAGAGATCCTAATTTTTCACTTGTTATCATACCAAAATTATAAAACCCTCTCAAACGTTTTATGAATGGCAACATCCACACTGGAGTCAAATTGTTTAATAGAATACACCTTGAACTAAAAGTGAGGAAAAAAAGTGAGAGTGAACTCCCAAAAACTCATTTTACAAATTACCCGTTATACATATAAAATATCAAACAAAAAAAGCATAATCAGTAGGAAGTCCTACATAAAGAAAGGAGCAATTTTTATCACATAAAACTATAAGATTAAATAAAACCTGACCACTGGTTGCTCAGTGGATATAATGTCAACCTGGGATGCTGAGGTCCCTGGTTTAGAACCCCGAGGTTGCCAGCTTGAGCATGGGACTGTTGTCATGATCGATCCTAATGTCGCTGGCTTGAGTCCAAAAGTAACTGGCTTGATGCCTAACGGCACTGCCTTGAGCAAGGGGTCACTGGCTCAGCTTGAGCTCCTGGTCAAGGCACGTATGAGAAGCAATCAATGAACAACTGAAGTGAAGCAACTTCAAGTTGATACTTCTCATCACTCTCCCTTCCTGCCTCTCTCCCTTCCCTGTCTCTGTCTCAATCTTTCTCTTTCTCTAATAAAAAAAAATAAGATTAAATAAATCACCAAAAGATGCATGACAAAAAATGTAAGACAGATATACATACTGAAATACTATGGGTTTAAAAATGTTTACATCAATAAAACAGACAGACCACTTATTTAGTGGTCATTTTTATGCTTCTTTGTAAGTGTTCACCTTAGAAACTATCTTAGCAGTAGAGTGGCAGATGTATTTATAATGGATAATGATTCCTAATTAGTCAGAAACATCAATCTATTAGAGGCAGTCTTTCAATAAAAACACTATGTCATCAACAGCTAAACGAACTTCAGAATTTCCTCTATTTAAAAAAAAATGGCTTTAGCAAATTTCAAAACATTCAAGAATTCAATATTTTAAAAAATATATTTTATTGTGTAGTCTCATCAACAGAGAAATATTCAAAGCAGACCCCCTAAAAAAGGAGTCAGATTTCTGTGGATATTGTCCAAGGAACTGAGAGTAGCATCACCTATTGCAGTGATTTCCAACCTTCTTATACTTGGGAGCCAGTAAAAATAGGAAAATTGTTTCAGGGACCACTAAGGCAGACTTCACCCTGAGCATAAGCGAATTCAACTAAGATTACTGGGTCTACACTCCTCATACAACATGAGGGTGCTTAACTGTTCTGTAAACTGGTATGGAATTTGTTAGACCAGCCGTGGTCTACAGACCAGTGGTTGAAAAACCCCGACCTAATGGAGACTGTCCTACAAAATAGGAAAAGCTTGCTAACTTTTCCCAAGAGCTGTAATGTTATATCCTCTGATCTCTGCCCCATCTACAGCAATTACAGAGCAATTATCCTGCAAAGGTTTACTACTTTATCCTACAGCCACACTAAGAAATAAGATGGATGGAAAGGAAATATCTAAGAGTACATAGTTCAATACTGATTTGTTACTAAAACAATTTAAGATATTATCACCACTCTAGGTAATTATAAACCAGCAGTTTAAAAATGTTGACTTAAGAAGAAAAAAACAACATCAAGCCAAAGAATCAAAGAGGAGGTCATCGACCAATTAAACATTAGTGCTAATTAAACATTAAAATAAAATACACTCTTTATAACCAAAACTGAAAAATTCTTCTCACTGAGATTCCTAGGCCATTACTACTTTTGGGTGCCTTATTTCATTAAAAAACAAAACAACAACAAAAAAAGCTCTCATATTTCCAACTATAATACGAAATGAAAACCTTTTTTTCTGGTCCTTTGATGGAATAGTCAAGAGAATAAACATTAAAATGGACTGCACTTTAAACTTAGGCAAGTAAGTACTCCATTAAGATAATTAATTTAATTTTGAAAAATAGCTAGTAATTCTTTCTGAAAATATACAGCATTGAAATGGTAGACACAGCTTCAATTCTGTTAATAGCTTTTTTACTGGAGTTTCTGCAACAAAGAATTACTTCCTTGCAGTTTCAAGTTTGTAAGGAAGGCCAGAAAAGGACCACTAGCGAAATAAGTTCACGGGAAGTGCTGTTTGAAATTGAAATGTTGTCTTTCTGTCCTCAGAAAGAGGAATTCTTTTTAATAGAATCCCCAACTGGTTGATCATGAGGGCCTGACAGGCCAATAGCCAAGCAGGGGCAGAGTGAGGGCAGAGCTGCAGCCTACCCACACCTGTGCAATTCCAGACAACTCCGACTGGAAACGGAGGCTTGCTTTCCACACCCTGCATTTCCTCTATGCTAGCAACAGCAGTACAACCCTCAAAAGAAAAAAAAAAATGCATCCTTCTTAGAAGCAATGATACCCAGTAGCAATGAACACACCTCATGTCATAACTTAGTTTCTCAAAAAAAAAAAAAAAAAAGTGAGCAAGAAAGTTTTGTAAGCTATGTAGACTACTACAGGGGAGTGACAGATAGTACAATGAGCAAAACAGGAGTCGTCGTCACTGGCAAAACTTGAGACAATTTAGCACCATAAAAAATAAAAATAACTACAGTAATAGATTATAAAACACATTTTTAAAAAGTTTCAGGAGTGGGGTCCATGGTACTCCAAGAAAAGAGATAGAGCTGTGGAGCTTTCTGGGGCCAAAACCTAGAGACTGGCTCCCAAATTCACAACCATTCTTCCACCCAGCTGACCACACTGGGTGCACTTAGCTTATATGTATGCCTCGATCCAACCGGGAGACACCACGAGGAGTGAGAGAGGCCTGAGAGGAGCCAGGAACGAGGAGGGAGCAGACTGAAGTGGAGCAACAAGCACAGGGAGGGCCCAGTGCCAGGCTGCTATCCACACGCCTTGGACTGAGAAGTGCCCTCTAGTAAGGACACTGGGGGTTGGGCAGAGTCTGAGAAAGAAGATCCTGGATGGCATCCAGGGATAAGTTACCTGGCTGAAACTCTTACCACTGTGAGCAAGAGCCAGTCACCTAAGTCCCCAGGCCTCAGTTTTTTCATGTAAGAAGTGGGAACAGTTATAAAATCCACTTCTCCAAGGATGTTGGGAGAATTATATGAGATTGTGCATATAAAACTGTTAGCAAAGTTCATGGCAGATAGTAAACACTCAATAAATGATGGCTGCTATTATTGGAAAAAGGTGTCCAGAAGCGCACTCGTGTGTGCACGCGCGCACACAGACACACACAGGAGGAGGAATAAGAAAAGCTCTTCTTCACAAACTAATGTCAATTAAAACAAAATAGGGTTTAAAACGTAGCACTTCACTAACCTCAATGTATTAATAGCATCAATAGATGCTAAAACCCCTGGCACAAAACTGCTGGGTATTTAGAGTCAAAGCATCACCCCACAGACTACTTAACTCACCAATAATGTGATACAACTGGAAATATACATCACCTACTAGCATTTCTGCTAAAAATATTTTATCTGAATTTACATGAGAAAACAATCGAAAAATACAGGTTGTGGACATTCCAAAAGTCCAGCCTGGAGTTTTCAAAACACCCAAAATCATGAAGTAAAATGGTTTGGGACTGTGTTACTATAAAGACTGAACAGAGGGGACAACAAAGGCATTTTTGAATATGAGTCTTAGGACTGGAGGGAAACTGCTGTGAAGGAAAAAAGTGCCACCCCAGACATTTCGTGTGCACTTGGAGATTTGTGGAATATGAACCATACACTGGCTACATGGACGTGTCATTGTATGAAGCGTACATAGGAAAATACCCTTGTTCATAAAGCACACTGAGGTATTATGGCGTGAAACGTCATCACGGCTCTCTTACCTTCCAGAAGTTCAGTACAAACAAAACTGTGTATGAATGTACGTGTATGCATATATACACATAAATACCAAACAAAAGTTACAAACTATTAACTGGTGAGTGTAGGTGATGAGTCCAGTGTTGTATATTCGTTCAGCTTCCCTGTACTTGTGGGGATGGGGAAAACAAGATGTGCCTTTTTAGCCAAAAGATTGGGAATTCTTGCTTTTAACAAATATCTCTAGCAAAAGCTAAAAGTTAAAGTGAATATAATGGAAAGAAACAAAAATAAAAAGAACAAAGGAAGGACTTTTTCAACCTAAGCTTATCTGTAACTCATTCCTGATGACTTAAAGCAGGAGCTTTACCGGGAGAAAGACCTGCATTTAGAATTTAGAGCAAAACAAACAAACAAAAAAAAAATAGTATCACTCCAAGGCTCTTTGTCACACTATCACCACTCCGGTCCTCAGGATCCCTGGACTGGGGAAAGGCTGGCAACGAGCAAAGCAAGCAAATCCCACTGAGTCATGTGCCAAGGAGCCCCTTGTCTTAACTTGCAGTTTAACTTATGAAATAATAACAGCAAGAAAAGAAGGGGGAGTAATCTAGAAAGCTTGATTAAATTAACTTTCCCACTGAGATCCTATTAGAATTTTTTTCTGAATTGGTCCAGTTTCCTAGGAAAGGTATTTCTAAGCAAATTAATAATAAAAATGTAATTTCCTGGAGGCTTGTTTAAACGATTTAAATATTTTTTTCAGAGATTTTAATATTATCCTACTGAAATCAATGCTTCATTTTGTGTCTTAGTCATTATAGTCACCAAGCTAAGAGATCATGCTCAGAGAAAGACTGAAGTTACTTCAGAGTATGTGAAGCTAAACTGCCACATAAAAAGCCTGTGTCTACTTGAGGTTCTTCAGTAATTCTGTAATGACCTTAGAACTGAAGACGTAGAATGAACCTCAGACGACATCTAGGTGAATTGTTTTCCAACATTTTGACCATAATTCGTGTGGTACACACACGTAACCTGCATGAAATACTTACGTAAATAAAACAAAGTTTAACAACCTAATATTATGTGCAACACAATATAATATTTTCATTCTCTTCTATTTTTTAATAAAAAATGTTGACTAGGGCTCTCTGAATTTATTTCATTGCACATTCACGAGTCTCATGGCTTGCAATTTGAAAAACACTGAACCAGACTGTGATACTGTGATAAGCATTATACATTTAGGCCTGACCTGTGGAGGTGCAGTGGGTAGAGCATTTGGCCTGGAGTGCTGGTGTTGCTGGTTTGGGGCCCTGCAGTCAGGGCCCATATCAGAAGCAACTACTATGAGTTGATGCTTCCCGCTACTCAACACACCATTTTCCTTCTCTCTCTCTCTCTCCTCGCTCTACAAGTCAACAAATAAAATCTTTAAAAAAAAAAAAAAAAAAGAATTACACATTTAGCCACTGTTCACTGTTCCTAGCACAGAATTCCAAAAACTCTTCAAATCTTCAAAGAGAAAAGAACTAAAGTCTTTTGTTCTGAAAACAGCTAAGAATGGTGCCTGATTGCTAGAACCAACCATGTGATTAGAGGGTTGGAACTTTCAGTTCTACCCCCAAAAGTAAGCGAAGGGGAGAGGGGCTGGAAATTGAGTCCGGCCACCAATGGCCAATGATTGACTCAAGCACGCCTATGTGTTATGAAGCCTCCATACAACTCCAAGGGGCAGAGTGTGGAAAGCCTCCAGGTTGGTAAACGCCTGGAGATTTGGGGAGACTTCCACGCCCTTTCCCCCATACCTTGTCCTATGCATCTCTTCCATCTGCCTGTTTCAGAATTACAGTGGTACCTTGAGATACGAGCAGACCAACATACGAATTTTTAAGATACGAGCCGCAACTCAGTCCATATTTTTGTTCAAGAACCGAGCGAAATTACGAGATACGAGTCGTGATCCGAGAAGCATTGGTGCATGGGTCCAGTATCAGCAGCACAACACCAGCATCTTGTTCTCACATGTTACCCGCAGAATAAAGTCGAATCTCGTGCGCTGTACTCCTTCTTACATCATTTCTGCATTTTTTACTAACTTTTTGTGTGTGCTATCATGGGGATGAAGAAAGTGAGTGTAAGGGACAGTGCTGAGAAGAAGAGAATAACGTCAACAGAAGTAAAGCAAGAAATAACAGAAAAAAACATGAACGTGATGTATGAGTGATTGAACGGGCAAGGATATACGACCGCAATACATCTACAATTTGTACCATCCTTAAACAAAAAGATGCCGTCAAAAGTGCAAATCCAGCAAAAGGAACTACAATTCTGTTCCAATTAAGGACAAATATCCATGAAAAAATGGAGAAGCTTCTGCTGGTGTGGGTGAAAGAGAAAAAGCTGGCAGGAGATACAGTGATGGAGACTGTAATATGCGAAAAGGCACGTATTATTTATGGTGACTTGAAAAAGAACCATCAACCTCAAAAGAGGCAGAAGATACGTTTAAGGCAAGTCACAGCTGTTTGGAAATTTCAAGAAGAGATCTGGCATCCACTCGGTGGTGAGGCATGGTAAAGCTGCGAGTGCTATCGTTAAGGCAGCTGAGGAGTACATCACACGTTTCACTGCGCTCATCACAAAGGAAGGCTAAATCCCCAAACAAGTGTTCAACTGTGATGAAACAGGATTGTTTTGGGGAAAAAAAATGTCCCAGAGGACTTTCTTAACCGCAGAGGAGAAGAAGCTGCCAGGCTATAAACCCATGAAGGACCATCTGACCCTTGCATTGTGTGCAAATGCTAGTAGTGACTGTAAAGTAAAGTCACTGCTAGTGTATCATTCTGAAAATCCTCAAGCCTTTAAGACTCACAAGATTCTTAAAGAAAAACTGCAGGTTATGTAGCACGCCAATACTAAGGCATGGGTTACGCAGCAGTTTTTTATTGAATGGGTAAATCTCGTCTTTGATCCTGCAGTGAAGAAATATCTTCAAGAAAATAAACTCCCGATGAAAGCATTACTAATCCTTAAAAATGCTCCAGCCCACCCACCTGGTCTTGAAGATGACATTCTCGATGAGTTCAAATTTGTGAAAGTTCTCTACCTCCCACCCAACACGGCTTCAATCTTGCAACCTATGGATCAGCAGGTCATTTACAACTATAAAAAGCTTTACACAAAGCACTTGTTCCGCCGCTGCTTTGAGGTGATCGAGAATACAAATCTAACCCTTCTGAGAGTTTTGGAAAGATCACTACAACATCATGATATGTTTACACATTATTGACTTGGCATGGCAAGAACTTGAACTTACATGGAAAAAGTTATGGCTTGATGTTGCAGGCAGACATAGAAGTGTTGGAGGTTGTGTCCCTCAGAAAGTCGATGGGTCTGGAGGTAGATGAGGGTGACATAAACAAGCTCGTCGAGGAACATGAGGGGGAACTCTCAACTGAGGAGCTGAAGGAGCTACAGATGATGCAACATACGGAGCTTCTGCAAGAGATTAGTAGTGAGGAGGAGGTCGAGTTGGTGGAAGTGATTTCTACAAGTGAAATTAAAGACGTGCTGGCAATGTGGGAGAAGCTTTCAAGTTTCATTGAAAAGAAACACCCAGAAAAAGTTTCAACTGGTCGTGCTTCAGCACTTTTTAATGACACTTGTTTGTCACATTTCCGTAGCATTTTAAAAGGCTGGCAAAAGCAAACCTGTTTGGATAAATTTTTATTCAAAAGTCCTGCAAGTGAAAGTGCCGAAAGTGCAGCCAAATAGGCAAAAACAGGTGATGATTAAATGAAAAATACGTAATGTTAAGCTTCGGTTAAGTTTAAAGTTAAGAAAGTGTATTTTTTTACAATCAAGTTTTTGTGGTTTCGTTTTATGTAAAGAAAGTGCAGTTTTAATTTTGTTTAAAGTAAAGGAAATGCAGTTTTAGTTTACATTAGTGTTAAGAAAGTGCAGTTTTAGTTTACGTGTCTACAGTGCCTGCATCCCTTCCTCCCTCCCTCCTCCTCCGCCATTCACTTCCGTTAGCCGCACTCGTCTGTCTCCAGGGTAAGAATACAGTACTAAATAACACTCTTTTCTTTTATTTCATATATTGTTATGAACTGGTAAAGTATACATGTATGTTTCTTAATTAAAAACAGGCCTTTTTTCATAATTTAGGATGGTTTGGGGATGTTTCACGGGGCTGGAACGAATTAAATCTATTTCAGTTATTTTAAATGGGAGAGATTTGTTTGATATACAAGTTGACTGACTTATGAGCTCGGTTACAGAACGAATTAAACTCGTATCTCAAAGCACCATTTTATATCCTTTTATAATAAACAGGTAATCCAGTCAGTAAAATGTTCCCGAGCTCTGTGAGCTGCTTTAGTGAGTTAATCAAACCAAGTAGTGAGCTGTTAGCAATACAGAGGACAACCTGGACTTGCATTCGGCATCTGAAGTAGGGTGGGAGTAGTCTTGTAGGGCTGAGCCCTTAACTTGTGGAATTTAATGCTATCTCCTGATACACAGCCATCAGAAGTGAATTGAACTGGAGTATACCCAGATGGTATCAGAGAATTGCTTGGTGGTGTGGGGAAACCCCTATATTGGAATTGGATGCAAAACTGTTCAGAACACCAAGCTGAGTGAAGTTCAAAATAAAGTCATGGGAGTTTCTGTCGACATCAGTAATGGAGCACAAGGCCCTATCTTTCAGTCCAGTGGTGTACTGACTGCATCATCAGGACCTTTCCTAACTAGGGAGGTCTGACCCTAAGAGATAAGCAATCATTACTCATAAGAATCAACCCAGACCACTACGAGTTTTGAACTGAGACCTGAGGACAAGAAGGAGAGCACCTTTCAAAGTGCACCTGCAGAGAGCTGGGAGAAGAGAATCAGAGAGGAGAGAAGAGCAGGTGTAAAGGCCCAGAACAGGAAAGGCCTGCAAGGATGAAGGAAGAAAGGGAAGTCTGGTGGGAACCCAGTGAGCATGGCAAAAAGGAGGGGCGCAATGCAAATATTCTGGGGATCAGATCATGATTTTACACTTTCATCTAAGAACACTGGGAACTTGAGACTCTGGTGAGTTTTTTTGCTTTGTTTAAGGTGGACTTTTAGTTTGTACTTAACTATTAGTATAAGCTAGATCAGAATCATTTGTTGGCTTTATGTGTTATAGATATCTTCTCTCAGTTTCCAGCTTGTCTTTTATTTTCTTTAGGATATCTTTCGATAAGTAGATGTTTTCAATTTTACATGAGTAATGTTCTCTTTGTTCTTAGTTTGAGTTGCCAGTGACCCATTAAGAAATCCTTTCCTACCCCAAGATAAAAATTTTTTTTTTTCCTGAAATTTGAAAAGTTCTGTCTTTTCATGCTTTTCAGATTGACTTTGGCACATGAGACAGGTGGACCCAATTCCACTTTTAGCACAAGACTAACCAACTATCCCCCCCTCCCCCGGTAATATTTACTACTGCCCGTCTTTTCCCCCAGTGACATGCCTGCCCTTCTGACACACTGAGTAGATCTATTTCTGAGTACTTTGTTCCATTTCATTGGCCAAAAGGCTGATAAGTCTTGAGCTAGTGTTATAGAATTTAAACTTTTTTAATGTTCACATGCTTTGTGGAGACTGGATGTGGAGTGGCCAATGAAAGAAGAGAGACTAGCTAGGAGTTCAAGTCAAAAAAGATGACTTGGATTAGGATTGTGGTAGTACAAGTTGCAACGCATCAGAGAAGTGAAGATCATTTAAGTTGGCGCTGAAAATACATGGTTTGGAAGGAGAAGAGTATAGAAATAACAGGAGGAATTCAGGATACATTGTAAAATCAGGGCTCATGTAACCGGGTAGATGGTTGTACCCTTTACTCATCTGGGACAGAAAAGAGCAATGGGTCTATAAATATAATTTTATATATTTTTTAAATAAATAATTTCTATACAGTAGTTTTCAGTACATAACCTCTAAAAGTCATGAATTCCTTTTATACTGCTCACAAAAATTAGGGGCTATTTCAAAATCAATATGAAGCAATAAAAAAAGCAGCATTTGATTTTTTTTTATTAAACAGGAACATTAGAAAAGCAAATGACAAGTCAAAGAAAAGTTGTTTTATTATACCAATGAGATGCAAAACCAACTTTTATTTTATTGGTGAAAATGCACTGTACAAAAGGCTGAAAGTACTGGAGTATCTGCACATTCCCTGGTCCCCTCATTTTTGTCAGCAGTGTATCAGAAAAGTTGTATGTTAAATGAAGACAAGCAGAATGGAAAGAAATTAAGTCGACATAATCCAACTAGCCAAAGAAAACAAATATAATTTGTTAATGAGTACATTCAGTATTTTTTCAATGCATATATAAACATTTCAAAACAGAAATAACACCTTGCTATCCACTAGTGTAAAATGTTTTCCTACTTAGCCAGTATCAAAGAACATTTTCCTATCTCCCTAAGTAATATTTTGACTACATCATTAATAATGGCTGTACAGTACATGCCCTTGTACAGTTATATTGTATGAGAGTTCACTTAAGAGGTCCTCAATCACTGGGTCAAAGTTTAGGGGCTTCAAGTTTGTGTGTGTGTGTGTGTGTGTGTGTGTGTGTGTATATATATATATACACACACACACACACACATTTATGTGTTTATATTATATATGTATTTATATATGTACATATATACACACACTGTGAGTCACCATGGTATTAAAATATATCTGTTAAGATCATTCCTCTGCAAGTTATAGAATACCCAAATAAAAATAAGTTTTTAATCTGCACTTAAGTCCAGGGTTGGCTGGACAACTTAGCAGTACCAAGGCCCTGGGTCAACACCTTTCTGATTCTCCTGGTCTATTTTGTATCCTATTTACGTCCTCACAAGATGGCTGCCACAGCTCCAAGCATGAACTCATATTCTCACACAACTGTGTTCAAATGCAGAAAGGAGGGCAATTCTCTCTTTACAAGTCTTTCTGTTAAGAAAAAGATATTTTCTTATATCTCGCCAACCCGGACAGGGTCACATGCCCACAGCTCAGCTGTAAGGAAGGCTGAACAGAGGATATTTTACCTTCCACAGGAGTAGGCTTGGCTCTGCCTGCAAGGCAACACCTCCCCGAGTCCGCCTTGACACCTGTCTTTGTTCCGGAGCCAGTCTGAGGCTATTAGCTGAAAGAAACCTAGGAGCAACCTTGGAGCTTTCCAAATAGCAGCTGTTTTCCTCCCCTTAATGCTTTCTTCTCCCACATATTACTTTGTGCATTGCTATGTCTACAAATTGCTTTGGGTCAACCCAGAAACACTCTAGGGAAATAAAAAAATACGACTGTCACTTTGCTTTGGGACCACAGTGGCACTGCCCTCACTGGTCACAGAAGACAAGCTGGGCCAAGATAAACTCTCCCCTTTCTTATAAATCTACCAAAGAGAAAAAAATGTCTAAGAATCACAAAGAGCAGGCTAGCTCTGGAGTTGCCTTAAAAAGGGTTCAAGAATGTGCCATTTTCATTTTTTCTAAAAAGTGTTGTTTTGGGCAGGGCAAGGGAGGGAGGAACTAGCTTTCATTCTTGCTAATTATTAGGTCAACATCATTATCTAAGTTTGTCATATTACTCTATCCCACAAAGTAGCTGTTATTCACAAGCAGGAAAGACAAAGTTTTCTCAAGATGAAGAAATGGAAGCAGAGGAAAAGCACAGTTTATCATATAGCAATGAAGTAACTTCAGAGATAGGACTTCCAAAATATTGGCAATGCCCATGGTTCTAAACTTATTTATGTCACTTGACTGGCCTCTGGTATGGGCCTTCTAATTGTCCTCTTCTACCAGTCACCCCATTCTTCACACACTGCTCCCTCAGTTAGCTTACCTTTCCTTTTGCTTTCACTGGGTAACTGCTACTGTTGGGTTCATAACTTTATATAGGTATGTATCTATGGATGTCCCCTGCCTGAAAAATCATATGCACTAAAGAGGCAGGGACCAGCTCTTAGTTGTCATTGTGCCCAGAACTTTTAAGAATGCTTCCATAGCCTGACCTGTGGTGGCGCAGTGGGTAAAAGCGTCGACCTGGAACACTGAGGTCGCCAAGGTCGCCGGTTCGAAACCCCAGGCTTGCCTGGTCAAGGCATATATGGGAGTTGATGCTTCCTGCTCCTCCCTCTGTTCTATTTCTTTCCTCTCTCTGTCTCCTCTCTCTAAAAAAATGAATAAATAAAATGTAAAAAATAAATTGTAAAAAAAAGAATGCTTCCATAAACAGGAAGCAAAACAACAAAACCTGAAGGAATATGTACTTGCCTGTATTTTCTTTTGATATGACTATATAAGCTGCTGGCTCCAATTAATTCTTCTTAATATAAGCATAATCCCAAGCAGTCATCATTATTGTTAGTTAAAGCTTAAAAGTTTAATGTGGCTACTTTATTTTCCCTAATACCTATGACAATATAGACAAAATGTAGCTTTGCTTTTTGTTTTTAAACCTGTCAATAGTACAAGAAACTCCCCATCCCCTAGGCCAGGCATCCCCAAACTAACCCCCTGAGGCCATTTATCCCGCCCCCCCACCGCACTTCCGGAAGGGGCACCTCTTTCATTGGTGGTCAGTGAGAGGAACACTGTATGTAGCGGCCCTCCAACGGTCTGAGGGACAGTGAACTGGCCCCCTGTGTAAAAAGTTTGGGGACCCCTGCCCTAGGCAATATTTAGGAACAAATCCAAAGTGAACTCCTGATTTTTAGGTTTCTGAATAATCGTCCAATAGTATCTCCTTATAATGCTATAGACAACTGTTTTCTGTCTACATGTACTCCACCAATATTTCATTATTTCATACCTAGATCTTGCACTGTATGGCATAAGCTCAAACATTTCTTTTGTCACGGGACCCTTTGGGAATCTAAGAAAAAAAATCTCTTCTCCATACCCCTGCCCAACATACACACACAATTTTGCAAACATTTCAGGGACCTAATGAACAGCCTAACACCCAAACATAAAATCCGAGAAGTTCCATAGACCTAAATTTAAAACACCTGGCCTTGTAGTGTTGTTTATGACAACTCTGATTCTTACGTATGAGAGTAAGAATCATACAGGAAGAAACACAGTATGATATGAGTCAAAAGTATTCAAGTGATCTATGGAACTAATGTAATTTAGACTAAGCTAACCAATTAGCATGTACATCTGGCACACCCAATTGCCATTTCCATCGCTGAGCTCTGGACATTGAACACTGGACAATCCTATTAGTGGATAGGGATAAAGAGATGACTGATCTTAGTGTAAAAGAAAGAATATGAAGTTGAGGAAATAAACACAGGATGAGTATAAATATGTGAGCTCTGAAGTCAGGTTTAGATCCCAGTTCTGCTTCTTTCTCCCTGTGTGGCCTTCAGAAAACTACTTATCCCATCAGTGCCTTGGTCTAGTTCAGCGGTTGGCAAACTCATTAGTCAACAGAGCCAAATATCAACAGCACAACGATTGAAATTTCTTTTGAAAGCCAAAGGTTATAAACTTAAACTATATAGGTAGATACATTCCTTATCGAGGTAGCGCCCGCACATGGTATTTTGTGGAAGAGCCACACTCAAGGGGCCAAAGAGTTGCATGTGGCTCGCGAGCTGCAGTTTGCAGAACCAGGGTTCTAGTTATTCATAGAATTAGGACAATAATCCTACTGCCTTCCACATAGATTTGATGCGAAGCTTAAATAAAATAATGCATGCAAATGCTTTAACACAGTACAGTACCTGACAAAAAGCAAATAATAATTTTTTTGTATTTTTAGTTATCCATTTGGAGGGAAAAATATAAGCCTGGGAATATGATAAATCAAGAGAAATAACTTACACGAAGTCCCTCAAGTTAAAAAAACAACTCTGTAGCCATCTAGACAAATGTTTACAAAAACATACAATATTAAGAAAACTAGATATAGCACTTTAGAAGCTATCAGCTCCACCCCTGCACTCTACATGTGAGAAACTGAAATTGCTAATGTCATACTATAAATGATACCCAGAATAAAGTATTTTCTGCCAGTCTATGCTTCCTCTCAATCGTGGCTCAAAATTGAGGAGGAAAAAATCCAAGTGTGAAAATAGCTCAAAATAGAGTGTTCTTTTGACAAATATTTACTGACCATATCTTTATTAAATACTATAAACAAATTACTGCATGTTATTAACCAAATTGTTAACGAGTACTTATTGTATAAATATATTGTTCTAGGCACCATGGCTATAAAAGTAAACAAGACCTCACCTGCTAGTAAAGGGGAAGTGACACATCAATAAACAGTAAGTGTTATGAGGAAAATAAAACAGGCTATTGGGATAGAGAGTGAACTGGGTGAAAGAGCTACTAAAGTCTGCCAGCCAAAGAAGTCCTTTCTCAGGACATAACGGCTAAGCTGGGACTTTAGCACAAACCCTCAATCAAGAAGATGCCTGGGGTGACACAGACAGAAAAAAAAGGCCAATGTGGCTTAAGGAAAGTCACAGAAGAGAGAGGGGAATGCGAAGTCAGAGGGCAGGCAAAGGGTCAGCTCACACACAGTTCTGTAGGTCATGGTAAGAAACTTAGGCTTTATTCTAAGCAAAATGGGCAGCTATCAGAGAAAAGTGCTAAGCAGGGGAGCAAGAGGATACAATTTATATTTCAGAAAAAAGAATACTATGGCTGTGTGTGCAGAATGAAGTATAGAAAGACTAATACACAAACAAGAAGCCTTGTTAAGGAGAAGGCTACCGGAGACCAGAAGAGGGTATACCTGCGCCAGAGGCAGATGGAAGATGCTCTCACCCTGAAAAGAAGAGTCTGGGTCAGAACAGACACTATTTTTGACATAAAAGTTCTTCTATCGTCCACCAGTCAGTCTCTGAGATACAAACAGCAAGGACCTGAGTTCTATAGGTACTACATAGAAAGAGGGTGAGAACAATCCAGTACTCAATAAGCTCAAAATGGAATGGAAAATATTGATAATGAAAGCTACAGAACTCAAGATATGTGTCATTAGCAAGAGACTAGGCATACAGTTTAATGGAACACAACAGAGTCCAGAAATGGACATGCACATACAGTCAATAGATTTTTGACAATGGTACAAAGACAATTCAATAGAGAAAGGATAATCTACTTAATAAACGATGCTTAACAAATGAATCTGATGTCACAGGAAGGAAAGAAGGAGGGGAGAGGAGGGGAAAACAAAGGAAGAAACTCAGCCCACATCTCACACCATAAACAAAAACTCACTGAAACTGGATCATAGGCCTAAACACAAAATTTCTAGAAGAAAACTAGGAAGAAAATCTTTGTGGTCTTGAATGATGCAAAGATTATTGAGATAACACCAAAAGTAAGACTCATAAAGGAAAACAATTCATACATTAGAGTTCAGTTCATCAGTGTTTTATAAATTTCTGCTCTTCAAAATATACCATTAAAAAAATAAACCAACAACTACAGACTGGAAAAATATGTGCAAAATATATAAATTAGTTATATCCAAAATATTTTTTAAAAATCTCAAACTTAATTTAAAAAACAAGAGAATCATGAGGTAAAGATACTTATCAAAGAAGATGGCAAATAAACACACAAAAAAGGACACCCAATATCATTAGCTCTTATGGAAACACATAAAAACAAGAGTACCACTACTGATCTATTGGAAATGGCTAAAAGCCTACAATCCCAAGGCTCTTTCTCACACATATTTGTGAGACTATGAAACACTATGGTCACTTTGAAAACACAATGCAGGTTACTTAGAAAGTTAACAGACTTATCAAATAACTCAGCAATCCCATTTCTAGGTAATGACCCAAAAGAAATGAAAACTTATATTCATCACTTACAAAAATCTGTATGTGAAGATTTATTGAAGTTTTATTCAGAATCACCAAAAACTGGAGATAAATCCAGTTGTCCTTCAAGGGGTGAATGGCTAAAAAAACAATTATAGCCATACAGTGAAATGTATTATTCATTGTACAAAGGAACTACTGATATAAGCAACCAAACCACACATTGTGTTTAATGAAAGATAACTCAAAAGGCTACATAGTATAGAGTTCCACTTACCTGATGTTTTCATAAAGGCCCACTTTGGGAGAAAAAACCATTATGGGAGGGTAGTTAAGTCTAGGTTAGGAAAAGGAAGTGGCTACAAAGAACAAGGGAATTTGAAGGAGTAGCAGAGGCAGAAAAGATATTCTTGATCTTGATAGTGATGAGTAGTAGTTACATGACTATTCAGTTGTCAAGTCTCACAGAACTATATTCTAGAAAGGATAAATGTTACTTTATGTAAATTATACCTTGATGAATCTGACTTAAAAAGAAAGCAGAATATATCAATAATGAATGTATATTGCTGAATTCCTAATCCCATATATCTATAAGTATGAGAAATACACAAACTTGAAAATGTATACAGCCTCATTTTTATGTTTTCTATTATCTGTTTCTCTTTACTCTGCTATCCTTGGAAACTAATGTTTTATTGAAATTAAAACATGTTAATTAAAAGTTGATTAGGTGTAGTAAAATTTGTAAAACCAGAAAGCTTATTACAACTATCAAAACCTTAAGATAATTTAAATGTAATCTGAAGATCATTTTGGAATACATTTCAGAAAACATTTTAAAATATCACTCAAAGTGAAAATAAGATGTTCTCCTCTAATAGGATTTGATAAAGGTAGTCAAAGATTTCCCGAATGAATGAATGAGTAGTTGTAATCATTAAATTACTTTTACTTTTCCTAAAAGGTTCTACACCTTTTGAAAAGGTCCTTAGAACACTCAAGATCACAAATGCATCTTTAGGTAAAATAATTCCCTAAATGATTTCCTAGGGAGCTCTGAGGGGGCACATAACAATTCTCCTTAAAACTTAGCTAAAGTCATTAACCTTTTGGTGACCTGTTTGGAGTGAGCCTGCCTCCTCTCACACTCCCAGCTTTGCAGGACACAAGGCAGGCTGGGTCCACAAGGGAAAAGGTCTGACTAAATGCGAGTTGGTGGTGATGCCACCCTTAGGAACACTACTGGGAAAAAGTCAGTAAGAAAATTAGAAAAGGGAAAGCAAAATGGAAAGAATGAACAAACACTAACCAATAAAAAGGGATAACAATGTACCAGCTTGTAAGTTGCTTAGTGTGTAACCTGCTTTTCTGTGTAACATTTCCATCAGGATCCCTGCCCTACACAGGCCCGGGAGCGACTGATACACAGCAATGTCCGATCACCCACCCACACATCCTGAAACTCTTTGTAACACTGTGTGCTGAACTCCACCCTGAACTATGGAAATACATGTCATTAGGTGGAAGGAGGGAGAGAAGGGTTCCTTCCCTCAACAAAAATAGTAGCACTTCATGTCAGCAACAATTGACAACAACCAAAAAAACCTGAGACCGGCTTCTAGAAGTTTCTTCTTGAGAAAGTTTGTAGTAGACATTAATGCAGTATAGAACAAATTAGAAAACCTGATCTTTACCTAGGTTTTTTAGGGGATTCTGAAATGGAGGCAGAGCTAAAAAAAATGACTTAAATATATGAGGCTTTGTTGTTATGAGAGAAAGTAAATTAAAATTACTGCCTTTTAAGAGCCTCATTGAATTGTATCATAAAGATTAATTATGACTACATCATTCAACGTAGTACCCTGATCCACAGTAAATGAACCTTAAAAAAAAAAAAAAAAGGTGAGGGGCAGGCATACCAAAGTAAAGTACAGAGGACGGTGCAGACTTACACGTAAAACTGCTTTGGTAGATGTGCAATCGCAGCTTTTATCAGACTCTGTAACAGCAGGTGAGCAAAGCCCAACAACTGCAGAAAATCTTCCTTCAGCCCCCGACCCCCACCCAGCAAGCCTTGTACATCAAGCAGCCAGTGGCCAACATATTTTATAAAGCCATTAAGCTCAAGGCACACTGTTCATTAAAGACAATAACAAAGATGAAATGACAGTCTCTGATAAAACGCAAATCTGTTATAACTCATTTTTCAGTTTATCCTGGCCCTAACTGGTTGGCTCAGTGGTAGAGCATTGGCCCAGCGTGTGGGAAGTCCTGGTTCAATTCCAGGTCAGGGCACACAGAAGAAGCTACCATCTGCTTCTCCTTCCCTCCCTCCTTGTTCCTCTCCTCCTCCCCTTCGCCTACCTTCCCCTCCCGAAACCATGGCTTGAATGAGCAAGCCCGCCCCAAGTGCTGAGGATGGCGCATGGCCTCACCTCAGGCACTAAAATAATTTGGTTGCCAACAATTGGAGCAGGGAGCCAGATGGGCAGAACATCAGCCCTAGATGGGGGTTGCCGGGTGGATCCCAGTCAGTCGGGGCACATGTGGGAGAGTCTGTCTCTCTGCCTCCTTGCCTCTCACTTAATTTTTTTAAAAAAAAAGTTTATCCCATATAATATACGTTTAGAAAACAGCAGTAGTAATCAGTTGGGAGAAGTACAAGAAAGGAAAGCTCCGCTATAAGTTTAATGAAAAGTATTTTAAAAATAATGTAAAAGCTGAGCCGTTCACAAATAATGGTTCTAGCACGTGAGATGAGTATAACTGCCTGCCTACCACAGGAAACCCCCTTACAGCCTACTACGAAGTGCCAGCCCTGGTGTCTTAGTTCCTCCAGGAAAGCAGAGGAGGGGCAGGGCCGGGTTGCGGGTAATTTTGAGAGATGATCCCAGAACCAGAGCTGCTGGCCTAGGGAAAGTGAATCAGAGAAGAGAAAGTTAAGGGTTTGATCGCCACACCAAGAGCTGACAACTGCCACAGGGCAACTGAAGCTCCATCTCGCTACACCCTTCATGGAGGAATGTAAAAGCTCACAACTGCCCACCCAAGGGACAGGAGGGAAGCATTCCACTGCCGGCCTGCAGGTCCAGGGAGGTACTTCAATGTGGCTGAGCAGAGCTGTCAAGCTAGGTAGGACCCAGGTAGTAAAGGCAATGGCTGAGAGAGCAGTTATGAGGTAGGCCCAGGAAGGACAACATCTGTGCCCACAACTACTGCAAACTGAACAATACTTCTGGAAGATCCTTTATTAGCGATTATAGGAGAGATGTAAATACAGCTTTTGGATACTTAACATTTCTACTTTTGTTTAAAAAGCAGTTTAATTTTATTTCAGATTTAGTGTTATTGGAGGCTATGTTGTAAGGGAGGAAAAAACACATGCACGTTTTTACATATACCATCCTATTTCTTGCAGGGTTTTTTTTTTTTTTAACCTAATGCTAATTATTTTTAAAAGAGGCTACAAGGGAAATCACCATAATGGTGCATTTAAATGGCTTTGAAACTTAAAATAGCAGTTTTGAAATCTACAATGGAAAAAGAGGGACATATATTTTAAAACTGTCATATTGCAAAACCTTCTGCCAAAATGCCAATCTGGAAAGTATACATATATAATTTAAGGACAATATAACAAAATGCTAAGAGGGAAAAAAAAACCACCCAAAGGTATTGTCATTTTAAAAAAAAATAACTCAAACACATAGGACAGTAAAGGCAAAGTCATTTAAATCATTTCCTTAGTAATACAAGTAATATTTAAATAGATTTAATAGTGCTGCTCCAAACCAATGAATTATGGGTTTAAAACCTATTAAAATGTAATGTTTTTTTCCTGAGCTGAGAGGAGAGAGATTTAAATCCACTGAATTTTAATATTTCAGCTTGAGCTGCAGGAGGTAGAGAAAGTCCAAATGAACTATTCCATCAGCACCATTCAAGCATGAACATTTTAATCAGTTTTACTTCCTTGGAGTTCTCTAACACAGTTTACGCTGTCATTCTGAAAGCACTTAACACAGAGAGTGTGAAAAACCACCAAGGCTTGTTATTGCCTTCACAATTGATGGCAAATAATTTTGCAGACTTCCTATCATTAAAATGTCACAGCTAAAAATTGAGGTTCAGCATTTCTTGTGCTAAACTGCATTTTCCTACAACACCATAGCATACCTGGTTCTGTTCTTAAGGACTTTTCAGAGGGTGTGCTTTTTCAAAAAATGCTATTTCTATCTTATTTTTTTCTTCAAAGAGTTAGGTTTAAAAGTGGGGGGATTCCACAGGAAGCTCATTTTTATTTTTACAAAAGCCAAACATTTTCTCTTCCAATGTTTATCCTAATAAAACTTTTGTTTCTTAATGGTAGCTTCTTTGGTGAAATTTTATGAGGTTCCTAAGTCAGCCTCCTTTATTAAGCATAACCACATTCACACAGCATGTGCTGATTATATAGTATAATGGATTTAAAAAGCATTTTAAGATAGTCAGATGACTCAATTTAATAATACAGGAAATGAAAACATCATTTCTAATTAGATCATATTACTGATCTAAAACTACAATTTGTGTGTTGTTCCAACAGTGTGATCTCGCAGAGATTCTAATTTAAAAACACAGTGGCTAGTAGGACACATGACAAGATCAAACTAGATGCATAACATTCCCTCAGCCCATTTGGGGAAACTCCAGGAAGGCTTCAAGGAAACGTGAAATACAACCAATTTAAAACAAAACACAAAATATTAACTATAGAAAACAACAAAGGACAGGTTTTATTCTTATAAATAAAAGATAAATGATATTTAACTTACTTCAATCTATCAACAGTTTTAAACTGAACATGACCTGTGAAAGAAATCATTATAACTGTGTTTCATTCCATTAAGCACAACTAGCTTATTGTCAGGAGAACAAGCAGCCTCTCCAGGTTTCGGGCTCACTTCAGCATTCTGCATTTAAACAGTATGGATCACTGGTTTGGCTCATTTACCAATGGAGGTAGAATAATATTGCAGTGTTAAAAAGGTGCTTCATCAGATTTCATTAAATCTAGGAACATTTGCACTGGTCTGGATGGTGTGCATACATATAAAAAAGATACATGTGTAATGATAAATAAACGAAGGTCTGCGGGTGCTTAGACGGGTCTTGGCTTCTCGGGAGAAAAATTTGCATCCGCTCCGCACAAAAAACCATTGCCTACTACAGTCTAAGACTAAAGTAACCTTCTAAAATTAACCCCTCATCACTTTTGGTTGCAGGTCTAAACACCATCACCTCACAACTCAGTCCTGCCCAAGGGCAACAGCAGATGCATTTAGAATTCTACAATGTCACAACTCTGGAAACTACTAGACACAGGACTACACCAAGGCTGAAAGAGACAGAGAGTAGCAGCAGAAGAAACACATCAGGTTTATTTTCAAGCCTTTTCCTTCTCACTTGGTTTGTAGCTCCCTAAAACTATTGGGTTTGTTTTTCTATTTCTGCAACCTATTTTTCAGAAGTTAGACTACGTGATTTCGACTTCATTTTCTGATCAGATACAAATAATCTGGAATTCCCACCAGATCCACCAACTGCAGCACATACTGCTTAAATAGCATGCAGCTCTACTAAGTTTTTCAAATAAGGTTTTAGGTCACAAAATTTAATGTTTCATTTTAATAATTAAATCCATATATACACAACTTACATGTTTCTTAGTTACAGTCTAATAAATCACCCTTTCTCTGAGAAAAGGCAATCTGCCACACCATTCAGGACAAAGTATATAAAATGAAAGAGATACAAAACAGTAATAAAATATACTTGATGTGAAAGGAAGGGAACTTGTTCTGATTTTTTATCTTCCCTCATATTTTTAAGCAACATGCAACACAAAACAATGTGTTTTTTGATTTAGATTAATCTCTCCACTGTACAGACAGTAACTAGTAAGACTCGGAAAAGAAACAAAAAAGTATTGTTTTCCTAGAGAAGACTGTCAACCAGACACGAGGTAGGATGGACACTTATACTTTAGTAGTTCATATGAACAATGAACACTAAGCCAGAAATGACCCAGCAAGCTCACACTCCGCTCAGTCTCTCTTTCAACAGCAGCCAGTGCAGAGCCTGACAAATGTAGGTTCTTTCCCTAGTGACCCTGGGAGAGGTGGTAACCAAAGTACATCCCAACATAAATAAAACACACATGGTCAAGCAAACACAGCTGGCATTTTACATATAATGCTTACTTTAAAATTAAAGCTTTGTTGCCTGACCAGAGGTGGTGCAGTGAATAAAGCACAGACCTGGAATGCTGAGGACACTAGTTAGAAACCCCAGTCTTGGCTGGTCAAGGCACATGCAGAGGCAACTACAAGTCGATGCTTCCTATTCCTCCCACCTGCCTTTGCACCCCTCCCCCGTCTCTAAAATCAATAATTTAAAAGAAATTTTTAAAAAAATTAAAGCTTTGTCAACGTTTTATAAAATGTAATATACTGCTGTTTTCTGGAATTTTAGGAACTAATTGTGAAATGCATTCCTCCCTCATCTCTCTCCCTTACACCCCCAGTGGAAGAAAATGTATGACAAATGAGTCTATGGTGGCTTGTTCTGATTCAACCTCTTCTTTCTCGGGGACACTTCTCAAGAAATAAAGGTTACCTTTCCATTTATTATGTCTCTAATTTACAACCACTATTTTCATGTGGTCGGAGGGACTCAACATAGAGCTCGAAATAGCCCATTTAAAAAAGCTACAATCAGACTCTGCTCCACCAGCACCGGCAGTCATCTCAGAGTCCTGCTTTCCTTGTTAAAAGACAGAGGCATAACTGAAGCAGTATCTTCACTTCAGATTGATTATCAGGCGACCCATATCCGCATCTTCACTCTCAGCTATTCGAATTTTAATGAAAGTAAATGGAATAATTACCATTTCAAAGTGTGTTTGATATATGTGCTAAGGAGGAAAAAAAAAAAAAGACTTTCACAAAAGTGTATAATCCATACACAAAAGAAAGTATTTGGGAGGAGGAAGAAAGAGGCAATACAGTTGTAGTGCCTTCATTACAATAACCTAAGTAACTGCTTGTACCAGCTACATAAACAGAGATGTGAATTTTGTGCTCTTTTGAGCTACGATTTCTTGCTTTTATATCCAAGTTTGAGCACCTAATTTTTTCACTTGTTACCTTAATCTGGGGGAACAAAAATGTAATTGGGGTTGGAGTAACTGCCTAAACCCATGGATTCCAGTAGGATTTTTATGCAACATTATTAATGCTACTATTGCAAGGAAGGATTTTCTCTCTGGGCAGTGATTTTCAAACAGGTGGTGTTCATCTATTATTTCTACTACAAATGGACATTAGCCCATAAGTACCACTGATCACAGAGAAGAGTAGTAGGGTGATGCAAAAACTGTACATTTCACTAAAAAATGACATTAAGGTACTCTGTATTTGAGGTAAGATTTAAAAAATCAGGTCATTTTAACATCAGAGCAATACGAATCATTTTCTGACATAGGTTAGCAACAGAAGCTTACTGCAAAGGAAGGAAATATTATGAAAACTACCCAGTCTCCTTAAAGGAGAGTTTTTGGGAACATGTCAGCTGAACTGGTGAGAATATGATCCAAAGTTTCTGAGGTAGCCACCAAATTTCACATGAGGTTAAAGGCAAAGTGCTGATTTTCACTCTGTGGTCCTCTACTGCCTTTGGCCCTTTTCATAGACCACCACTGAAAAGAGAGAGTGAGAGAGCTGATGACAAACACCAAGATCAGAGCTAAAATGGAAAGGGCACGTACCCCAATGATGGCGTTCAGTTCTGCCATGGTCACCTGCTTGGCCCGTTCCACAGCCTGCACCACTTGTTGCTGGTGCTATAAATGAAGATCAGAAACAGAATACAATTATTTGCCTTCTACTAGGTCAAGAATAGCTTTTCCTAACATGTCCTCTAACTTCAATCACATGCAAAATAGGATTTGGAGGTCTCCATACTGCAGAAACAAGCCCGGGTGGGTGGATGACTGAATGCCTACGGTACATCTGGGTTTATACTGCTGAGAAGTAAGCTGAGCGCCCACTGCGCCCCCCAGGTGCGCTCCCTTACAAGGGTACAAGCAGCTTAACACAACCCTTTTCCCTTTCTTTGTACCCCCTCTTCTTTTCCCACCTATGTAAAAATTTTCAAAATATTTCCTAGAAATAGTTATTTTTAAAATTCCTCATGATGTTTGATAAAAACACTAAAAAGACATATAGGTTTAAATGTTTCCATTTCTTCTATAATTGTGAAGTGTTCATATTTTAATTCCTAAAATAAAGAGTTGCAAATTTAAGAGATTTAAAAGGTAGGTGCAACTATCGGTAGTAGTCAAGTTTAAGGACTTCAGGTGTTTTTTTTTAAATGCAATGGAAAAACAAAAGCCTACAAGTTTAAATTATTTTTCTTTGAGGAAAACTAGGATGGACAGTACAGGATCATCTCTCTATCCACGATTCAGTTCTATAAAGAGTGATAAAGCACTGATATTAGTAATTTTTCTAACACTCAAAAGATTAAATGCACAGAAGTCTTGGTATGGAGGCTCTCAAATCTGGACATACGCAGTGCCCCATAAATGTTAAATATTATCCCCACCTAAATATACTTGAAGACTGTAATATCTCCATACTCAAACTTGGTCTAAAACAGGTCTCTTCTGGACTTCCTTTACGTATGTAGGTTTAGCGAATGAAGAGCCAAAGGGACTGTGCTGTGAACAGTGGCACTCCTGTGTGTGCCTGGGAAGAGTTCTGTTTTGGTTGAGCCCAGTTAAGAAATGCAGCTAACATTCTCCACTGCTCTGAAGTAAATATGAAGCTGGGCTATCACACTATGTAATACATACAGAGCTAATCTACCAGTTAAACACGAAGTCTCCCTTGAGCTACACCTGGTGCTACATTCCCAAACCCTTGATTCAACAGTTCCTGAGATTAACCAGGACCGCCACTTCCACCTCTGCGCTGTGAAGGGGCAGTAGTGGGCAAGGTGAGGTGATGTGGGGGAGGTGACGTGGGGGAGGTGACGTGGGGGAGACAACTACTCTGAATGACTTATCTACATTTAGTGTTTTCCCCCTTGATCTCCTAACAAAATATGTATTTTGTGCCTACAAGTAACGGAAAGAAAAATGTCAAATAAGAGATCACTGCATTTGAAGCTTTTAATAAACTTTGAACATTAAATATACCTTTGATTTTCTTTAACTGTAAGAGTTTTAAAACAAGAGTTAAGAAGCAACAGAGGTATAGATACCTCTGTCCACTCTCTTACTCTTTAATAAAATATTTGCCAAACTGAAGTAATTTCTTTCTCTGAAGTAAAAATCCTAAAAATTTATAAAAACACTAGAAAGGCACAATAAAATGACCAGTAATAGTTTTCCTAAAGCCAACCTGACTATGTATGTTTGCTGAGCACCTACTATGTGCCGAGTACAGAGCTCAATGTTTAGTTTTAGGGTAACCTGATTGTCAGAGTAATAAAAAATGGCAACACTTAGAAAGCAGAGAAAAAGACAACATGTAGGACTCTGGGATTTATCTAATACCCAAAGTTGGTATAAGGACAGAAATTTTTATGATATTTTCTACCTTTTATCTTCAACAATGGCTGCTCACGACTTCAAAAAAAACTAAAAGCTCAAGGACCACACGTACACACATCCAACACATACATCATTCATTCTACTCATCCAACCATTCATTCAACAAAAGCTTTTAAGCACATTTTACTCTCTACCATTTCTGTACATTAATGAAGTTACTTCCATATTACTAAAATATCATCTACTTTATGTTAAGCATTCACAGAACAGCTCTGTAAGACAAAGATGCAGAAAATACAACTAGTTAGGGCCTTTCTACCACAAAGATCATTCAACTCTTGCTTCATAAACTGGATTCCAACTGCCAAGATCAGCAAAGATGCCTTAGGCAGTGGTGATATCTTTCTAGCTCAGCATTAAAGTCAATTGTATTTATTGAGAAAACCAGAAACACACCAGTGAACCATAACACTAACATCTGATGTTCCTGTAAAAACTCTTGTTAAAAAGCTAAAATGACAATGGAAGTCCTGATTCAGCTCCTTCCTTGTCTCTCACGGCAATGGCCATGTTATACCACAGCTGAACTTTACCTGTCCGTTCAGGATTTCACTTCCCCGTTTCTGCTAGCTGTGAATCATCTGCTGTTTAGAAGCTCCCTAAGGGCAAAGAATGCCTCCTCCTCCTCTATGTGCTCTGAGAGCACCAAGAGACACCCTGATTCTGCTCACACGGCAACACAGTAACATTATACCACAGACTAAACAAGTATGCATCAGAGAAGGTGAAAATTAAAACTCAGAGAAGAAGCAAAAGAAAAAATAAAGCAAGAGAAGAAACCCAAAGTACTCTCATAAACTGATCCAAAGAAGTCATACTTTTCCATGTTGAAATTGTAACAAATAATCTCCCTGAATCAGAAAACACAGCAAGTGTTTCACATCTTAAAAACATGACAGCTTTCGGAAAAAAAAAAAAAAGAAAAAAGAAAAGAAACGTGACAGCTTTCCCATTATCTCTGCCATCTCTTACCCTTTCCTTCCTACCCTTCCGTTCTCCCTTCTCCCACTCGACCCTACATCTCATTTCCTCTCCCACTACCTGCTAATCCCTCTGCCACTTCACAAGTGGTGACAGCCACTCTAGACTCAGTAGACCTGCATAAGGCAACGATCCTTACGGCCTCTTTATTGCTCAAGCTGCTCCCTCAGATATAAGCTCCTGGTTTAAACTTTACACCAGCAGCACGAAAGGAAATACCACTACGAGTGTATTAATAAGCCAAAGGCGAAAGGGGTCCTGTAACCAGGATTCGGAAGAGAGAGGGAGAGGGAGAGAGAAAAACCCAATATTCATTTTAATCCTTAAAAAGAAAACCTACATGTGGTTATGATTCTACAACTCTGTAAGTTTACTAAAAACCATTGATTTATACACTTAAAATAAGTATATTTTATGAAGTATATAAAGTATATCTCAAAAAGACTGATTTAAGGAATACAAGCATGGTTGGGAAAAATGGTCAGTAAATGAAATTGCTCATTGACTTTCACCATAAAATTATTTTTTACATGTGTTCAGGAAAAGTATTGTAAATATAAACAATTTAAGCTTCAAGGTCTAACAATGCCTGATGAGAAACAGACCTTAACATACCAGGAACATGTTAAATACAATAGGTGTTTAACACATATTTCTCAGGAGATTACAATGACAATACCTGCCATGCCTTTCCTTCCAAGCATGGCAATAGAGATGGTACTTCTGATAAACAGTGATTTAAAAAGACACTCTGTAAAAGCTCAAAAAAAATTTTATACCCCTCTTTATTGAGAGTCATAGTAAAGGGGTAGTACGGGCAGAAATGGAAAACGAAGCCAGGTTCTTTTAATAAACAATAAGAACGTTCCTGATACATGGGAATCCACAAGTGAACGGAACTCTTCAGAGAACCCCAGACATTCAGGAGTGGAAGATACTAGATTCTGTACTACAAAGGCTACAGAAAGAAATGACAAAAGCACACTTCCTGAGGCATCAGAAAAGGTTTCGTTTTCTTATTCATTTCTTAAATATTTATTTAGCACCTACTATAAACCATGCATTATACCAGAAACTGAGATAAGAGGAATGAACAAGACATTCAGTGAATTAATAATACTCAAGAGGTTTTGTAATTACAATAAGAGGATAATTTCCATAAAGAAAATTACAGGATGCTATGTAATCACTTATCAGGGAAATATCTAATTGAATCTCAGGCCTGAGGGAGGATTTCCTAGGGAAGCTGACCCTCGCCCCCCCCACCCCCAGACCAAGAGGCCAGATGTGCAGGAGTTCTGTGGAGGAAGAGCCAGGGAAAAGGAATTCCAGGGAGGGGAGCAGCTAGGCTGAGGTCCCTGAAGGAGAAAAGGGTGGTCTGTCAAGGAAGAGAAAGAACGTGTATGTGGGGAAGGATGTAGGGGAAGGGAAAGCTGGGAGAGACAAGGCAGGTTAGATTTTGAAGGCCTCCTTGGGAATGGCAAGCCACAATGCCAAACTCATTCAAGTGCAACAGGTATTCACAGGAAGGACAGCAAAGGCGAGTGCGTGAAGTCATCTGAGTATGGTGCACACACACTCTAGAGAACCATGTGCTAGTGGGAAGTGGAATCTGTAAGGCAGGAGGCAGCCAAAGAGAGAAGGGTAAATAAGTTAGACTTTACCCCAGTAAGGCAATTTTTATTAAAAATGTTTAAGCAGCTGAGTGTTATCAGTTCTGTATTTCAGTAAGATATACCTGGTAACAGTAAGAAGATGGATGGCAAGAAGTGAACCGAATCCAATACATTCCAAGGTGAAAAATACTTAGGCCTGAATTGGACCATATACCTTCCTAATAAGAATCACACTAGCCACATGTACAAAAAAGCCATTCACTCAGAACTAGAAAGGACCTTTAGAAAACATGAGATCCAGAATCCAGTAGTCCCCACAAGCACTGTAATAACCAACCAACAAAAGTCTTTCTGTATTTTCTGGGCTGAGGGGATTGGGATGATAGCACTTGTTTACCAACCACAGGCCCCAAGTCATTACTAACTCCAACTTCCTCTATCATACCCTAAAGCTGGGGTAGTCAACCTTTTTATACCTACCACCCACTTTTGTATCTCTGTTAGTAGTAAAATTTTCTAACCGCCCACCGGTTCCAGAGTAATGGTGATTTATAAAGTAGGGAAGTAACTTTACTTTATAAAATTTATTAAGCAGAGTTACAGCAAGTTAAAGCATATAATAATAACTTACCAAGTACTTTATGTTGGATTTTTGCTAAATTTGGCAGAATAAATCTTTATAAAACAACTTACTGTAGTTAAATCTATCTTTTTATTTATACTTTGGTTGCTCTGCTACCGCCCCCCCATGAAAGCTGGAACGCCCACTAGTGGGCGGTGGGGACCAGGTTGACTATCACTGCACAAAGAATGGTCAGTTAGTCTATGTTTGATCACTTCCTTTGAGAAAGAACTCACTACCTCATGGGTACACTTTATCCATTTGGGGATAATGCATCCTAATACTGAGTAGAAATATAGGTAGATAACTTCTTCCCACTGGACCCCACTTTGCCTCTAAAGTCTCCTCTGTTGGAGTGCACTTCAGGAACTTGAACATGGCATAATGCACATTTTCAATTTTCTGTATTAAGGTGAACATCCCCAGGTCGCTGGCTCTAGGCTGTTCATTCTTCTGGCTACTCCTCCGGTCATGCTCAAGGCAACGAGACACAATTCTCCAGGTGTGGCTGAGCAGATCAAAGCTGAGTGCAAGTGTCAGTCCATGTCCAGCAAGTCAGGCAAAAATCCTACTGAACCCTTTTTCAGCAACTCTACCAAGTTTATTAACACAAATAAGCTTTAAATTTAACCAAAACTCAAGTCAGCCTTTCCTAAATAGTATTCGAATGAATGTTAGTCCACAAGAAATTAGTTATTACCAAACAAATAACCCCACCAGGTTTTATTTGGCTAATACCTGATAAATTGGTCTTCTCTGAGCTTCAAATCTCAAAAAGAGTGAGTATGTATGCAAGGCTTTCCAAACAACTTGGCTCTGGAATTTGGGATTAAAGCTCTCAGGAGCACACCTTAGGGATTTGGATTTGGCTTTGACTTCTCCATTCTCACATAGGGGCAGAACATTCTTCACTCATTTGTCTATAAGCTCTCATAGTCTGATTTCCAGGAGAACTTTCAGCAATGTTGGAACTGTCCCACATCTGCACTACCAGCCACATATGGTGGAGACAGAGCAGTTCAATTGTGGCTACCGTGACTGGGACACTAATTTTTAACCTTATTTAATTACTTTTAATTCAAATCTTAATAAACACTGTGGCTACGGCTTCTGTATTGGACAACGCAGCCCTACTTAAAGTAGTCTAAAGTTTAGCTCCAGTAGCAAGCTAATCACTACCTAAATGAAAAGTCCAAGAAATGAGTCAGGCCTGACCAGGCGGTGGTGCAGGGGATAGAGCATCGGACTGGGATGCTGAAGACCCAGGTTCAAGACCTCGAGGTCGCCAACTTGAGCCAAAAAAAAAAAAGAAAAAGCTCACCAGCTTGGACCCAAGGTCGCTGGCTTGAGCAAGGGGTTACTCGGTCTGCTGAAGGCCCGCGGTCAAGGCACATATGAGAAAGCAATCAATGAACAACTAAAAGTGTCGCAATAAGCAACAAAAAAATGATTGATGCTTCTCATCTCTCTGTTCCTGTCTATCCCTCTCTCTGACTCTCTCTCTGTCTCTGTGGAAGGAAGGAAGGAAGGAAGGAAGGAAGGAAGGAAGGAAGGAAGGAAGGAAGGAAGGAAGGGAGGAAGGAAGGAAGGAAGGAAATGAGTTAGTTTTTCAAATGCACATTAATGTTTTTAGACACATACAGATAAGGACGAGCACTGCTGCCTTTAGTAGGGGGCCTACATTTAAACCTGCAGAAAGACATTCCCCTGCTGAGAATCACCTTTCATTTGCTAAAGGCAAGCAGGTCACCATGTCACCATAAGGATCTCACCAAACATCCAATTGTCAACAAAACACATAATCACATAGAACAAGCCAATTACTCAACCATGGAACATGGGACAGGATTATGCTCTCTGATCTCACATTCCTTATTATGAGGGGGAAGAAGATTTTAAATAAAAGGTTATCCAATGTGATAATCAAGAAACTAGACCAAATCCTCTAAAGCTCCAATCCAGGTATAGTCAGTCATTTTAGGACACTCTTTAGATATACAGTGCTGTCATAATATAATAACCAACACTGACAGAAATGAGCCCGACTGGGAAGCAGATGACTCTAAAGGCTGCTGACATTTAATGAATGATTTCTGAAGATGGTCTTCCAGGTATCACCGCATACTGATCAAGGTATCTTTGGTAATTTCAGCCAACCTGACCTACATCAAACCATGTTATCACAAGCCATTGATTTCCTTACAAAGTTAACAAGCAATGAGACGATTAACCTGGCGCCATGATGAGGCGCGAACACTGCCACCAGTGCATGTAACCACTGCATTTGTTCATTTCCTCCCTGAGGCACAATGTGAAAGTGATTGATCACATTTTTCAACTTCCATTTTACAATTTTTCTATACATGCAAAATGTGGTTCAGAGACATTCAGTACCATTTTAACCCAGGCGCCAGATAAAGAGCACTTGACAAATCCACATCTCAGAATGCAGAAGGGGTACGTTGTCCATCAAATTGGAAGTACCAAATTAACGGCATGTCCAAAATAGAAAGTCATGTGTCATTTGATCTGACTAGTTATTCTAGCTTATTGAAATCAGAATTTAAATAAATGCATATTATCAGGATTATATAATTGTATATCATTTTCTACTGTTTAAATGCAAGGTAGAGCACTCAAGTAAATCCATGGAATTTTAGAGCAAAACTCTAATTACTTGATACCAGTTATTAGAAAAGCAATAAACTCCGAGCTTTGCGTTCAAAATTCAATTTGCACCAGGAAAGCATTCAAGTTGGGACATTCTCTTTCCCTAGGTAAATACAAGAGTAAAAGTTGAAAGCTTAAAATTTTCACTCCTAACTTTTCCTTTTTATACTCCAAAACTTTGCAGTAATCAGAGAATATTGTTAAATGTGGTAAACGAATTCTTTATTTCATCTGTTAAATCAGTACTTACAGACACAAGGAAAACCTGCCGCTCTCTGATCAAGCCAAGCCCCCAGCATGGGCTCCACCCGGGCTCTGCTACAGGGCGTGCCCACTAGCCTCAAAGCAGCCCTGCTTCAGCTTAAGTAATTTAAGGAACAAGAAAACTTAGCTATGAAATTACAAAGGGGGGGAAGAGGGGAATATCCATCCTCCTTGGCACTGAAACAAGTTGTAACATTCTGCTGGAAACAAGGTTAAAGATGAATGCCATTTCTCCAAAGGTAACGATGACCAGGGGTTTAATAAATGGGAATTAGGAAGCCACAGGCCATAAGGAACTGCTTTTATGTTCTTACTCACTCTCTTCATACGGTACACACATTTCAGGTTACTGCAGGCTGTGGTCTGGAAATGGTTTTAGGCCCACGACATTAAAATGGATCAAGTCTGATGCGGCAAAACACTCAAACTGAGCTAATGTTTCTGAAATATCTTATAATTCCAAAAAACAAAGACTGACTTATCTAATATATCTTCTGTGATTTCTGGGAGAGAGACTGTCAAAATTTTTATTCCATTTTCTCCAAATCAAAGACAATACATACAAGAATATGTCTACGTCTAAGAGGGGTGAGGGGAAAAGTTCTAAGTAAAGGACTTAGAAAATGTTCCACTCATGAGAAAAGATTTTTCTTTATTCAACAATAACTTCCAGTTTCAAGTAGCATTTTCCTTCCAGCCAGTCTACTACAAAGTAGGGCAGGCCTATGTGTCTGCTACATCCCACCACTGACACACCTCTCAATGGTTATATAAATACTTTGAAAAATACAGGCATAAACATCAGCTGTGCATCTGGACCTAGGCAGCCCACAAGGCCTATAACTGTTCATATGGGTTCCTTTCCACCCCTGTGAATGTATGAATGGTAAGTAATATCTGATGGATGTTCTTTTCCTTACAATTCATACTTTGATGGCAAGAACTATGTATCATTTATATTTTAAGTGATAAATTAAAATATAAGTTGTACTGATCAAACTCAGAGCTCAATACGAGTTGTACTGATCAAACTCAGAGCTCAAGTTTTTCATATAAAGACACACCACTAGCTCAATATGACTTCCCTTTCAATCAACAATGGCAATGCAATAGTAATAATGGCCACTAATCTTATGCACAGCACAATGTCTAACTGTCCCGATAGCCCTTTTCTTACGTTAGTGTAAGATTTAGGTGAGTTTAATGGCCACCTAGCAAAGACTCCATTTCAAAGTTTGCCTTGGAGCTAGCTGTGGGCAGGCAACTGGGCATTTTTCATTGCCAAGTGAGCAACACTATGAACACCTTCCAAAAAAATGTCTTCTACCTTCTCCTTCTTGCTGTCTGGGGCAGGGTATGATGGTGCTAGTGATGATGAGCATCAATGCCAAGAGCATCAATGTCTCGAGTACGCAAGACATGGAGTCACCAAATTAGCCACAGCTGCTTCTATGTAAACTGTTGTGTGAGGGAAAACAAGTTTTTATCTTAACCAAACTATTATTCCCTTAATCCGTTACAGAAAGCCAAATCTCCGGCTGGGTTCTCTACACTGTCACTGATCCATGTATAACAACTCCACACGACAGTGCAGGCTTCCATTAGATGGATGAAAACTGCAGCCCAGGAAGCAAAGTATTTGGCCCAACATGATAAAGGAAGCAAGTGGCTGAGTAGCAACTGGGCTCTAGTGCTGCCTCTCACATAACAACTATTCCAATGAACTCTGTTCCTTGTTAGAGGAGCAGCAAGTTTCTGACAAACACAACTGTACCCCAGGAAAGATTTCCAACTACAATGTAATCAGTTTCTACCTCCATCCTACCAGGGGTTTGAAGTTCTCAAAGGTCTTAGGAACACCTTGTTGATCACCATGAGACATCTCTGCCTGTATCAAAAATAAATAATTTTATAATCTAGGGAAATAAGAATACAAAAAACACAGCTGTTCTCCAAATCAGGTCCTCAACTAGTGCCTAATATTCAATGCTTAATCTAACAGGTTAAGACCGAACTTACTGGTTTACCAAAAAATACAGAATCCCCCTCCTCCTGAAAGGTAATCTGTGTGGAGCCCTACCTGCCCGCGGCTGGAAGCAGCCCTGCGCTGCAAGGCCTCTCACACTGCATGGGAAGACGGCTGGCCAGCTCGCTCTGCACTACTACCTTAACTCTTCCCAGTTTTTACTAAGTCCTTCCTCTGCAACTGTCTCGGGACCCAAAATAATCTGGAATAGAATCCATTTCCAGCAAAAAAAACAAAACAAAAAAACACTGGCATTTACTATGTCCCAAGTTATAAAGATGAGGTTATTCCCACAATTCTATAGGAATATTCAGGCTTAGACAGATGGACTTTCCCAACACAAAGCCAGTAAGAGTCTTAGAGTTGGTCTGATTCCAAACTAGCAGAAACACTGCACGTTGCTGCCAGGGTGTAACAAGTGGCACACAACTTTCAATTGACATTAGAATCTAAAGGTATTTCCTTGGGAAGGGAGAAAGGGGACACTGTCAGCAAGTCTACTTACTGGCACCCTTTAATTTTGCTCAGGGCCTATAATGTCTAAAAGTCCTCAAAGGCTATATCCTGGCCCTGGTCAGTTGGCTCAGTGGTAGAGCATTGGCCTGCCATGTGGATGCCCCAGGTTCAATTCCTAGTCAGGGCACATAGGAGAAGCAACCATCTGCTTCTTCACCCCTCCAACTGCACCTCCACACCTTCTCTCTTTTCCCATCCAGCAGCCATGGCTCAACTGATTCTAGCACATTAGCCTGGGAGCCTCACCTTAGGTGCTAAAACTAGCTCAGTTGTGAGCATGGCCCCAGATGGGCAGAGCATCAACCTCAGATGCTGTGTGGATCCCTGTTGGGGCGCATGTAGGAGTCTCTCTACCTCCCCTCCTCTCACTTGGAAAAGAAGGGGGGAGAAAAGCTATATCCTGAAATCACTGATGAAGAAAAGAGACTCCATACACATAAACAACTTGTAAAAACAAAACCAACGTTCAGCTTAGCAACCTGGTATATTTTGAAAACAGCCAGATCCAAACTGTACTGAGAAGTCTGTTTTTCTACATAGCTTTGTGGGTAAAACACAGACCCCATCCCAAACCACTGTTCCTTCTGAGGTGAGTGCTATAGGTGAGCACCTTGAAGAGCTATCTATCATCTATGGGTGGATCTTTGCTTGCTGGTTGGGGAGAAAAGGTGTTTGTCAAATGGGAACATTAATTTTTGGAGCTAGAAGAGAATCACTTTGGAGGTTACCTAATGCCTCAACTAAGATTTTCAGCTAGTCTGTCAGCCTGGGTTTGGTTTCAATTTACACTTTTTCCCTCTATCAGAAGGACAATAGAGAGAAAAATAATCAACTCACAATCTTCCAAAAAGCAATGACCAAAAGGGGGAGGGAGGGCTTGGTTCCAGGTTCCCTCACAAGGATATTCAGAACTTAGCTGCTGCTAGTACTCCTGCGACCTAGAGTAAACATCAAGAGATGTTTACTATGTGCTAAACTGCATGTGTATAATCCCAAATAATCCTCAAAGTGATCGTGTGTGTTCCATGCTATTATTAACCTCATCGTACAGATGAGGAAACCGAGGCTTAGAGAAGCAAATCACTTGCTAAAGGTCAACCAGCTTAACTCTGTCATAGTAAGCCACAAATTTGTAACAGGGAGGCCAAGACCTGACCCAGATCCGACTGTCATCACTCTGGCATCTCTTGCTTATGGAACTGCCAACAGGGAGTTGATTATTTATAGTTCTGTCCCTGCAAATGAGGCCCAAAGTGGGATAGAGAAGAGCTTCCACTTACTACTTTGAGAGTTCCCTTTTAATGAAATTTGAGGGCAGCAGAATACAGATTAGTTTTTACCCATTCCTAAAGGACAAAAAAAAAGGGGGAAAGGGGGGAAAAAAAGCTTTAGACTGGTAAAGACTCACTTTATGGTTTATCTAAATTCCAATATTAGGGATTCTATAAAATTTTAAGAACTATTAGTGACAGCTATTTTAATGATAAGAGTTAGCAATACCTTTTTCTAATTCTGGGACTTTGGAATTAATCATATGTGAGTACAACAAGCCATTAAAATATATATTGACTAATTTTTTTTTATTTTAATGTTTTTGTGAAATCTAATAGAAAAATAATTTTTTCTTGATTATCTCCATAGACTCACTTCAAGTACTTCTGATCTACAATTATACAACTGATTTCTAAAACAAAGTCTTGCAGTTAAATAAAAACTATTATAGCTGTAATTCAGTAGCGATCTAGCTTTTCAATTTTACAAAATGAGGTACACTAGACACAAGCAACGTTAAACAGGCACATTAATCAACTCATGGGAGTTAACTTAAAAATAGACTTCATCTAGGTGTATGCAAATTCCCCTCTTGCTCTTGTCAAGTTCCAAAATATTCTCTTCAACCACTGTCCTGCAACTTATGCACTAGTCTTCAGGAAATATTTTTTCTTTCCTCTAAAGACAATCATTTTAAAACATTTTAAAATAAATTCTAACACCACAGCTGCTGTTTTGGCAGTGGGACTGTCACACGAAGAGCCAGTGTTAAAAGATCAGATTAAGAGCCTTCAGTCCTGGCACCAAGTGACGCTCGCAGCCATGCAAGAGTGATTTTCCATGCCTCTGAAGAGACAGGAAGTAGAATTCATCTTCTTCTAATAACCTGCCTGCTTCCCTCCCTCCAGATTATGGTCCATCTGGCCTCAGGGTAAAAGCAAGAAGTCTGATGCTCACTGAATGCCCAGAAGAGGAAAGAAGGTGGGCAATGTTCACACACAAAACATCAGAGGACTGGACAGGAACAGACACATCTGTGACCCACGCATCACAGGATATAAACACTTAGGTAACCTTAAAAAAAAGCCAATTAAAAATCCAAAGCAAGCAGAAGAAAACACATACACAGAATTAGGATTTAGAAAAACATGACACAGGTCATTCATTACACATGAATCAAGGATTTCAACCAAGAAATATCAAAGATAAGTAGGGAAATCCACAGTAAGTGGTGAGATTATGATGCCTACCCTCCCAGCCTAAAGCAGAAAAGGAGCTGCCAGTATCTCCCTCATGACTTTCCTCTACAGGGTACAACCTTCTCAGCCAATTAATTCCAGTCCGGTCTTGCTCAGCACCACTACCATTACACATTCTGCTCCTACTGCGCCTGTTATACAAACAACATAACTCACGTGGGAAAACCACCTACAGGCAGATCAGCTCCACCAACCCCCACAAGACCTCCTTCTACTTCTAAACATAACACTACAGATCCCACAACAATGCCCTGGGAAGAAGCTGTCCAGTAATTACATACAGAGGTCTGTGCCTGCAGAGGTCTGACACCACCCCAGGGATAATTCAAACTCTTCCTTCTACCCTGGGCTGCGACTCAACCTGGAAACAGCTCTGAGTTACACATTCTTCCCATTCTCCATAAAGCAGAGCTGGTCTCGAGTGGGCAAAGGGTACCTAGGCTTCCCTAAAGAAACACAAACAGGCCTCCCTCTTGATTTTCCTTCACCACTCCATCTAATCTAGTCGCAAGCAAATCCTAAGTGGAAATAGGTAAATGGGGATATAGTGGGTGGTGGTTTTGTGGTAACAGCTAAAAGGGGAGAAAAACAATACATCCTTTAGTGTTTGTGATCCAGAAGAGCATTTGAATTCAGGATTTTAACTTAGGTCCAGGGTCTGTGAATATAGCCATCCTAAAGGGATATATACCCAATGAAAGGTACCCCAGGTTACTGAGGTCTAACCCAGTTCAAACCAAATAAGTCAAACAGGAATAGACAACTCTTTAACATGTATGAGCAAATTCTGGCTGCACACTAACATTATCAACTCACTTCCACTAGTATGCAGGCGATGAACCACTGTCCTGAACAGCAGCAACACAACAAACTTAAAACAAACTGAGGGTAGGAGGAAAGCGTCTCTGTGCCTTCCTTCTATTCCCAAAAATTATTCCTTTCCAGCAGATTCACCTAAACTTTGTAGCTACTAAAAGCAAGCAAGCAAGCCAACAAACAAAAGCCACATAGGAGCCACCATGCACTGGAAATGCACCTCTTCATTCTGATACGTGTGCATCTGTGGACAGTGTGCACTCTCACAGATGGTGAACCAGAGAGAGCGAGGAAGCTGCAGGCCTGGCCTTGGCAATGCATGAAGTCGGGGGTGCTCAGAGCAGTGAGACCACTGAGTCCATCTTGCATGTATTTTCTCCAATGCACAGGCAACATAAAGACTTCATCAGGTAATAAAAAGTAACATTTCAAGAGCAGCTAGCCAAAAGTTACATTAGCTTGTTTACTACATAAGTACTTCCTATTTGATATCTTCTGCCAACTCTTACTGCCCAGGTGGCAAAAGTATAGAACAGCTTTTGTCTTCTGGACAATTTTTCAATCTACACTATTAGATGTCATTAAGACAAAGAGTCATAATTCTGAGCAACCCTACATCACCCAATGACAGCAAAATATTTTAATAACTAAATTTACCTTTGCACATTAGAAAATATTCCATTATATAAACAATTTATATTCCACTAAATATTAATAAGGTGCAGAAATTGGAAAACAAACACTGAATCTTAGAAATGTGCAATATGACACCAAGAGACTGACAAAGCCAAAGAGTCAGCCACAACCCCTTTTCTGTAAAACCACTAAAATGGCACCTTCTAGCCCAGTGTCTGAAAGCAACTAACTGCCTTACCTCTTGGGACAGGAAAGGAATGACTTGTGCACAGATAGCATTCAGCCTCTTGACAATCTCTGCCTGCAAAAAAACAAACAAACAAAAAAAGGAAAGCAATAAAGAGAACAGTCAGCTGGTTACAAATTCCCAAAATATTAACAGGATGATATTAAAACACACTTTATATTCTTGTTGGCGTATTTCCTAAGCAAGAGGAAAACTCTCATCAGCAAGCCCATTAAAGGGAGGCAGTGACAACAGTGCCACATTAATAGCACAATTTATTAACCAGAATTCATCTTAAAAAGTCAACCTTCAAGAACCATGACAACATAAAAAAGAATTTAATTTTCATAACTGGAAATCAGTTTTTAAAAGCCTTCAATAGGACCCTCATTCATTCTAATGTGGTTTTTTATAAAACCTTGAGTTTTCAGAATTTAAATATTAAAATACACATTCTTCCCTACATCCCAAATTCTTTCAATTAGTACTCTCCAGGATTTTATGACCAAGTCCCCAATCTGCCAAAAGAATAGCGCCCAACCAACCCCAAAAAGTTCATTAATTCAGATCCCTAATAATGAATTGTTGAAAATTGGCATTTTTTTTCTAACCATAAAAATTCCCATGTGTATTTGCCAAGATTCTCTGCATAAAAAGTTTAGAACACGTTAAAAAGTCTTCCTATACTTAGTAGTTAGCAATTTGTGGTGTATATGGAGATTAACCTTGGAAACATTATCATTGTACTATGTATCTGTAAAAGCCCCAATACCAGATAAGAGATTTTTCTGTAATAATTTTTGTAAGTATAAAATTTTTAACCAATAAGATGCTGAAGTGGAAGGGAGGAGGGTGGGAAGGAAGGAAAACCACCAATACGTTTTCTTTAAAAAGCTACCCAAAGCTTCACCAATGTTCTTCTTAACTTTTATTATCAGATGGTTCCTTACAGACTTTGGCATGTGACAAGTAAACATGTGGGTTTTTAATGCACATACATATAAAACAGCTTATATATTAATGATGGGGGGGGGAAGAGAGAAGTGTTGAGAGGCTGAAAACATAAAGCAATTACTATTCTTGAGACATGCTTAAAATAAATTCCATCAGGGTCAGTTCCTCATTTTATAAGAGGACAAAATGTTCTCTTTCTTACTAAGTCATTACCAGAATGACAGCGACATTCTGCATGTGCAATCTAGGTTTCCTTCTTTCATCAGCAACCCTTCTGACTTTATAGCTAAGCAATCTTTTAAATGCCAGCACCTTAAAAATGTTGCCACCCAAGAGAAAACAGATTCACAATGAAGTTTCCAGCCCCAGCTTTCCCTTCCAGGTCTGCATTCCTAACAGGACGGACAGAAACCCAGCACCAACAAGCAGCAGTGAATAAGGACCCAACTGTGCTGACCTGATTTCATTTACTGCATGGCCCCATGGAGCATTTAGCTATCCTTTAAGAATGCTTAAACCACCATGAAAAGCTGCAATGGGAATCACCAAACCACTCTCCACCTGGACGAACATACCACAGTGGTTATGGGGTGAAATTCCAGTGTGAGCTGAGAAAATAAGAGTACCATTCACCAGACTGAAAGCACTGTGTTTCAAAGGCATTTGGTTGCGAAGCTTTTTGTAGGGAGAGGTGGAGGGGGGAGAAAATAAAAGATAATGAGACACTTTGGGGCAGACCAAACTGATGGTTCTAATGCTTAGAACCATCTGCCAAGCATATTTTCCTCATTATGTTGTTTACATAAATAAAATAGTCCCTTGCTAGGAGGGTTGAAAAATGTGTGGGCACATAAAAAAACTGAGCTCTTTAGTTTGCCTACATAATCTAGGCAATAAAAACTACTCTCAGGAAACTTACTCAACTCGCAAAATAAAGACCAAGAAGTATTTATATGGCATCTTTAACTTTAGACCTAGACTATTTTAAGTCTGAGGCACTATTTTAAAAAATCTATATTTTCTTAAAAATAAATGTAGAAAAGTCGTTTTATTGATTCATATATGTTAACACTCATACATAACAAAAAAAGAGTGGAGAAGGGGAACCTTCCAAACATTTTCTTTAAAGACCTCCTTTTGTTTAAAAGACTTCTTAATTTCTTTAAGTTGTCATGCCAATGGATTTTCATGGTCAGGCTAATTGGCAGGAGGGCGGTGGGATGTGTGTGTGATTTCATAAAATTAAGCCAGTCATTCCTCACTTTGAAAGCTAAAGTTGCCTGGGAAACACTGCTGCTTCCATGGTCATCTAATTTTGCTTCTTTTGTCCCACCGGACCCTGCTTTAGGGAGGCATCATTTATTTACAGGCCTTCCACTGGGCTTCAGTGATCAGCCAATAATACTGTGGACACACACTTCTAATGGCCCATGTTTTGAAACTGAGTCTAATCTAATGGCGTGAGGCCCAAACTCCTTTTCCAGCACAGCCATTAAAGGATGTAGGTTATTGCTGTTGTCACCATTGATATTTGTCATTGTAATGTAATTAGGGCCCTAAAATGATGCATTACAGCCCTTGGCATAGCTTCTATTAAAATCTTTTCTTCTGCTCACTGAACTGCGACCTGCTTTCTGATGAATAACAGACAGACAGCTGTAGGGTAAGGAGCAGATTCATCAAAGAAGTATTTTTCAGCTTTGGGGAAAGGGGAAAAATACACAACCTAGGAGGAAAAGCACTAGGGGAGGAAAAGCCACAATACACATTTGAATTTCATCTGACCACCTGAAATTCTGATTGCATCTGATGAATCTTGCCTAGACAATATATTCCCAGTCTTCGAATCACATGGTTAATCAGGGCTCTAATCTGTTATCCATCAGCCTATGCCAGCGCTGTAGCTTCCAATCAAATTTATAGGTGATGTGGCTCATGCATCCCGGTGCAAGTACATTCGCAGATAGCCCATTTAAACAGGCAGAGACTCTGAACCACTGCTTTTAGGGTTACTGGGAGTTATCATGGTATTCGGTGCTATATGGACACTGCTAACTACTGTCTTCAGTTGCCCATGATATACCAAATAGCATTAACGACTCGAATAAAAGAACAATTGTTTATGTCAAAATATAACAAAGAGATTGTTTTTGCAGCCATAGTTTGTCAAATAAATTAATAATCTTTGACACTTCTATTATGTCCTCCTTTATCCATCAAAATATTCATTAAAGAAAAGTTATACCAGGCCAGGTAGCTCAGTTGGTTAGAGAGTAGTCCTGACTTGCCAAGGTTGCTGGTTCAGTCCCCAGTCTGAGCACATACAATAATCAACCAGTGACAGCATGAATAAATGGAGCAAAACATCGATGTTCCTCTCTCTCTCTCTCTAAACATCAATAAAAAATTTTTAAAGTTACACATATTTTCCCACCTTCAACCGACTATCATTCTATTTCTTCCTTGTATAATTTCCCACCTTTATACCACCCCTCCAATAAAAAGAACCAATAAAAACAATAACCATCCTCCTCGATCTCCCAAAAAATGCCTATTTGAGCAAAATATTTTAGAAAGGGGTTAACTTAAAAAAGGCATTCTATGAAAATCCCTTACCTCTCAACACCTGGCACATGATCACTGAAAAGTTAACTCCAAAGTGGAGACGGCCAGTGGACTAGTAACATAACCAATCAGTAACGAAACAGAAAAACACCAAAAAGAACTTTTCTTCGTGCTTCAACTCAAGAACCAGTGGAAATGTATCAACTACCCTGCCTCATGGAAAAGCAATGCCATGCATTGAAAAGAATGCCACAATTCAATCACTAGATTAAAAAGCAACAACTACTGAAGCATCCAGTATCAAAAACATGGTCTTTATCACTTATAACAAATTACATTAGTCATTTAACTAAGATAAAAAAAAAACTAGTTAAGGCTACACTTAGACTGAATTACAACCTTTCAAATAGTTCTAATATAATAAATCTAAATTTTATTTAGATTATTTCTGCCTATATAATTTGGTTTAAAAAAATAAATTTAACCATATAATGAACTTGAAAGAAATCACAGATGAATTTGAGTAACCAAGGAAATGAATCAAAAGCAATCATTTTAAAAAATGTTTCTTAGAACTTTTAGCCTTTCATTAATATAGCTAGAACACTATTGTTTTTAATATACAGTACTACTGAAATAAAACCGAGTAACAAAACATTATTAGAAAACCATTTAGCAGCCAACGGGGAAAAAAAAATAGACCTCCCCCCCAAAAAAAGAACAAAGAAAGAAACCCAAACAATTATAGTTTCAGAAAAACATACTTGAATAAAATTACTCGATTAATTTGTTTTCCACAGCAGTTTCTTTGCCAAAAGTTTTTTTCAGAGATGAATCTATTTATTTTATTATGTGTTTATCAAGAACATAACACCCATTATATAAGAACACTTTTTTAAGTGAAGAAAATTCCTTCTTATTCTGTCTGAAATCTTTTTTGAAGTACCGGTAAGTACAAATAAATCTTGCAACTCCCCTTCACCCTCCCTTTTACCACTACAGAACCAACATTGGGATTTTTAAGTCTTGATTTGTTCATCGACCAACTTCAAATATTCTGAGAAACAGTACAACTTCTGGAACTGATCTTGCCTGCTCCTAGATTTCAAAAAATCAGAAGACTAATGAGAAATCCTTCCCAACTTGGTAAAACCCATACTAACATAACGAAAACAGCCAAGCGGTACTATTTCTCTACACCGACAACTCAGTTTTCATCTTATCATCAAAATTCAGCGTTACAAGAGAGATAAGTATATGTAATGGATAACATTAATTTCTCACATATTTTTTTAAAGCCAGACTAGAACAAGGCTCAGAGATTTAGATCAGAAGTACTGTCAACACTGCTAGTAGGCTGACAAACCAGACCTAAGTTTTAATTTAGTTAGGGTGCCTATTTTGCATAAAATATTTTATATTTCTTAGTAGGAATTGAAAGTGCCAATTCTAAACTTTTTTTTTTTTTTTTACTCCTAACCCCAGAAGTTTAACTAAAGCAATGATCTACTGATGTTAATACCTCAAGCCACCTGTTTTGTGTTTTGAATTCATGTTTCTGCTATTTTCCTGTGTGCTAAGCGTGCTATTAACTGCCCAGGGTGCTTCACTGTTTGTCCTAACAACATGCACAGGTACTACAGTAGGAATACGCAGAACAATGTCTTTCCCAGACAGTATCACAGTACACACCTCCATTTCATGAAACCATTCCAATCTGTCTCCAAAGGCAAAGTGGTATTTTACTAACGTATTTTTGCAATGGTTAGTAAAAAGTGCCCTTTTCTCTCACCCCTTGAGCTTTTTTTAAAAGGTCTTTAAAGGGAAATTCCAGGTATTTGCCTATTATTGTACCTACATCTTTTGGGCTCTGGTTATTGTGTTTAAATGCTACTCCAAATGTTAAGAGTGATATATTATCAAGGCTGAGAATGATGATCATTGTACCTGACATCCAATTACTCCTACAAGGTAAAATCATTTCAGTTCTCAAGTCTGAAAAACATTGTAACCAATGTAATCATAGTTATACTCAGACCCACCAGAGGGTAGGGCAGGGAAAGGGGAAGGAAGATGGGAGAGAAAAATGGGATGTCAGGAGTAGGAAAGAAAATCTGCTTCTCAGATGAGCTTAATTCAGTCTTCATGGAACAAGGTAGGCTGGCTGGTCATTATTCTGAGCACTAAGACACCTACACCCACGTTGTACAAAAGTTCATTAACTCAGAGCTTCCAGGCCAGCAAGCCTGCCAGCTACTTTCTGATTTCTCTTCCCCTCTACTCCAACTCTTTCTCCCTGTCTCTGAAACTGAATTTCTCGTTCTCTCTCTCGCCTCACCCCTTTTTCCCCTACTCTTTCCTACTGACATAAATGTGCAGAAACCTTTGCTGATTCACAATTAAGCATACTGATACTTAGCCATAGTGGAGGGGACAAATATTTCTTGTGCCCACCATAGATAAAGATCATTCACTTTGTTTTTTCCCAACATGATGTATGTGATTAAAATGTTTGTGATAAATGCCTAAAAGACAAAGGACTTTGGATACTGGGATTAAAACAAAAAGAAAAAGAAAAATACTAACTTCATACCAAGTTCTCATCAAAGGTAACTATCACCAGGAAAGCAGCAAGGCACCTTTGTCACCTTTGTTACACTAAGAGCCATGCTGTATTTCTCACAGGTTAGGCTAAAGAATTCCTGTCTCTTTTTTCCTTATTTATGTCTTTTTAACAAAGATTCATCAATATCCACATTCCTCAAAACTTCCTTTACTCTTTTCTTTTGAATTCTAGCCTCTATTGGCTTCACTTCTCCCAATCAAAGAAAATTTCAACTCTCTGAAGCCATTGCTGCCAATAAATCCGTCTCTCCCCTCGATTGTGTTCTCGCTTTGATAAACAGCCAAGCTCTTATTAAAACAAGTTCTGCTCTTCTGCTGTTTGCACCTGTACTGCTCTCCAAATTCTTCCATTACCAACCAGGTGCAGGCACAGCAGACAAGTGGATCCACAGACAATGGACTGGCCAGAGCACAAAAGGGGAGAAGTAAAGGTCTGACCTGGCATCAAAAAAGACAGGAGTGAACAAAAGCATGGCAAGGAAGAGGGTCTCTCTTCTTGAACTGTCTTCCCCAGATCTTCCCGTAGCTATTGCGTCCTCATCATGGTGGCCTCAGCCCACAGAACACCTTAGACAGCTCTCACCCTCTGCAATGACTCCTTCTCCCACTCTGTCCCATTAGTCTTTCGTCACAGCATTTATAATGATCTGAAATCAGTTGACTTTTTCTTTTCATGAACTAGAGTAGTGTCTGTCAAACTTTAATGTGCATACTAATCACATGGGAATCTTGTTCAAATCCAGCCTTGAGTGGGGCCTGAGAGTCTATATTTCTAAGAAACTCCAGGGCAATGCTGATGCTGATGCTGTGGGTCCACTGCCCACACCCTGAGAAGCAAGGTTCCAAGGAATGGAGGCTCCATGAGGGCAGAGTTCTCTTTGTCTACAGCCCCAGTCCTCCCTGGTACGTAGAAGACACTCAAAAATATTTGTTGAATGAACAGAAGACACTGCAGCTCAGGTTGGGTGGTTGAAATCTCCTAGAATGGTTGCAAGCATGCTAAAATTGTTCGGGAATCACTAGAGTGGGATTTGCTCAGTCTGATTCGGATTATCTATCCAACACACATCTTTTCTGTCATTTAGGATGCCAAAAGGCTCAAAAATAGTACGTAATTACTGTGGATCCCCAAAAGAAATGCAAATTCACTCTACCCTCACTGATAAGTAAATGATTAGTTTCCATTCTGAAACCTTTGCAGGACATGTTTTAAAAGATTACTTTAGAAATATGTACAGTAAATGAGATTCCACTTAACCTCCTTCCTGAGATTACTCACACCAGATTGCTATCAACTGACCCACTGGAATTAGGATAACAGTTAAGACGGCACACTGGATGGACATCTCGTGTGCCAAGTCACGATAAATCTCCACAATGGTATCTCCAGAATAAACCAGGGGGATGATTCCAACAGCCCACAGAATGGCCTAAGCTATGCACCGGCATCCTGGTTTCATGAGAAGTGAGTGGTTCCTGATAATTCAGGGTGTAGTAGGTCACAAGAATTAAATACACACCATACAAGCAGACCAGTTCACACAAATCAACCCTACTCAATAGCTAAACAGTCCAAGATCAGCTTGGAGAGCCAGGGACAGAGTCATAGCATGAGGACTTCTAGAGAGAACACACTTTGGAAATTCCTTCCAAACAAGGTCCAGGAATGCTGCAGCTCCACATGGATGGGATCCCAGTACGGACTCCAATGCACAAAGCCCCTCGCCCCCCACTGGCCCTGACAAACCTGTTTCAATATTCTCACTGTAGAAGAGTTCTAATAATTATAAGTTTTTAGTTAGAACCTACTAATTCCTTGCCTGTTTGTACATGGCGTTATTTTGTCTGTGTGTTTGTTTTTGTCATCACTGGTACAGTGTCCACTATTGCTCACTGATTTCTCATCCAAACTCTTTTAATGACTCCCCCAGTTATGACCCCTGTAGACTGGTTAAGAAATTAAGAGAGAAAAAATAAGTCCTATCCACAGACTAAGAACTCTCTATAATATGAAAAACAATAGTATTTTCTCTACAATTGGGCTCATATCAACATTTGCTTGTTTTCTCCTTTTTTTTATTACTTTACTAGGCAAGTTGAGAAAATTCAAGGTATAGAAAACATTGTCATCTATTTTTGCTCCCATATTCCTAACTACTTTTAAAATGTATTTCAAGCTTTTAATTAAACTGTTCAGGCAGTTTAAAATATTTAAACATATATATGTTAGTAAAAGCCAAAACCATGAAACTATTGCTTTCTGTCCATTCAAATATTTATTAGACACCTACTCTTTATCAGGCCTATTTTAGGGGATGAATAGAAACATAGGGGTGTACAAGACAAAGAAGTAAGGTAAGTCCCTGCTGTGATGGAGTTCACAGCACAGGATCAGGAGACTGAAGCAAACACATAAGCATATAAAGAGTGCCCTGGCCCAGCCTGACCTGTGGTGGCGCGGTGGATAAAGCGTCAAACTGGAAATGCTGAGGTCGCCGGTTCAAAATCCTGGGCTTACCTGGTCAAGGCACATATGGGAGTTGATGCTTCCTGCTCCTCCCCCCTTCTCTCTCTCTCTCTCTCCTCTCTCTCTCTCTCTCCCTCTCTCTCTCCTTTCTAAAATGAATAAATAAAAAAAAAAATTAAAAAAATTAAAAAAAAAAAAAAAGAGTGCCCTGGCCCAGTGGCTAAGTTGATCAGAGCGCTGTCCTGACATGCCAAGGTTGTGGGTTTGATTCCCAGTCAGGGCACATACAAGGATCAATCAATGAATGCGAAAGTGGGAAAATAAATCAATGTTTCTCTCTTCTACTTCCTCTCTCTCAAAAACTTAAAATGTTTTAAAATAATTTTAAGTACATTAATTTCAGATACTAAAAAAGGCTGAGAGGATAAAAAGAGAGGCCAGGGAAGGGGGCATAGTTTAGATATATATATAATGAAGGAAGGACAAACAAAGAAAAGTGACTTAAAAGCTGCGATGTAGCTGGACACAGCACTGCCCAAAGCAGGTTCTATACCAAGCTTTGCAGATGCTATTAACAGGTATTATACGCAGAAAGAGCCCCCTGAACAGATGACCTCACAGAGCTTAAACAAAATTAAAGTTTTCTTTCTTGTTGGGCATCTCAGAGCCTCTCATTTGATAATATTAGTTATAAACTTTTTTAAAAATACAGTCCTACCAGGCCTTGGCTGGTTGGCTCAGTGGTAAGAGCGTCAGCCTGGCGTAAAGGAGTCCTGGGTTTGATTCCCGGCCAGAGCACACAGGAGAAGCGCCCATCTGCTTCTCCATCCCCCCCCTCCTTCCTCTCTGTCTCTCTTCCCCTCCTGCAGTCTAGGCTCCATTGGGGCAAAGTTGGCCCAGGCGTTGAGGATGGCTCTATAGCCTCTGCCTCAGGCACTAGAATGACTTTGGTTGCAACAGAGCAACACCCCAAATGGGCAGAGCATCGCCTCTTGGTGGGCATGCCAGATGGATCCTGGTCGGGTGCATGCGGGGGTCTGTCTGACTGCCTCCCCGTTTCCAACTTTAGAAAAAAATAAAAATTAAAAAAAAAATAACACAGTCCTACCCAATCAAGCTTCTTTGGCTATAAAACCCTCTCGTCTCAAAGCTCTGAGAGGGATTAGATCTCGTGGGAAACACTGAGTTAGTCAATGGTGTCCAGCCCCGGCTTTATACTAGCATTACAAGTGGATATTTCACAAACACCAACGCCCAGACCAATGAACTCACACTCTCAGAGGGCAGAACCCACCATCAGGACTTTATTTTAAAGCTCCCTGGGTGATTCTAATGTACAGGCAGGATTGAAAACCATTAAGCTAGAGCACAAGATGTATACAATAAAAAACCAAGTGGAAAATAAGGATAGAAAGAGTTTACTAGGGTCAAGTCATGAAAGGTCTTGAATGCCACACTAAAGAGCGCAAACTTTATTTGGAAGGCAGCAAGGACCTACCAAGGACAACTCCTAGGAAAGCTATGATAAATACCAGACATGAGGTTAAGACACTCTAGTGCATTTCTGTCTTCCACCCCCCTTTCTTGCCACTGATTATATTTGAGTGGCGGGGGAAGGATAGAAGAGATTTATAACCACAAAACATACCACAAGAGGAAAGATGGAGGATGAAAGATAATTTCAGAATAGAAACAATATGAATTCCCATAGCACCACAGACGTAAGAAATTCAACAAGATGCTTTCAGATATCAGCTCATTCATTCACTCATACCCTAAAAGCTAGCAGCTATGGTAGAAACAGCAGTGAATGCCCAATTGATCTGGGTCCTTGAAATCTTGAAATGCTTATAACTCAGTGCAGCAGAAGAGCAAATGGAAATAAGCACAGTAACAGACACTATGTGGTACACCTTCGTGGTACACAGAGGAGCCCTAGAAATGAAAGAGTGAGGAGGGCAAAATCCCTTCTGGCCAAACTCATTACAGTGGCTTTGGGGAGAGAGCAACATGTACTCCCTTACCAATTCCAGTTTTCGTAACTGTCTACAATTCTGTCACACACACTATTACAGGCTGAGAACTGAGTAGGTGAACAAGAAAGATTTATAGAGCTCATAATCTAGCAGATGAGATATTAAAAAAAAAAAAAAAAGGAGGGTATTTTTAAATGCTTCACAAGGGACTCTACTTCCCTGAGTAACTGACAGTGACATGAGTGTGTTAGACAGGGGTCCCCAAACTACGGCCCGCGGGCCACATGCGGCCCCCTGAGACCATTTATGTGGCCCGCCACACTTCAGGAAGGGGCACCTCTTTCATTGGTGGTCAGTGAGAGGAGTAAAGTACGGTGTCGCTCATGTACAGTACTACTTCCGGTGACGTGGGACGTATGCGTCACGGCTCCGGAAGCGCGTCCTATCACTTGTTATGGCTAGCAGTGACAAATATGGATCTGGACATTGACCATCTAATTAGCCAAAAGCAAGACCATAGTTCCCATTGAAATACTGGTCAGTTTGTTGATTTAAATTTACTTGTTACTTATTTTAAATATTGTATTTGTTCCCATTTTGTTTTTTTACTTTAAAATAAGATATGTGCAGTGTACATGGGGATTTATTCATAGTTTTTTTTTATAGTCCGGCCCTCCAACGGTCTGAGGGACAGTAAACTGGCCCCCTGTGTAAAAAGTTTGGGGACCCCTGGTGTTAGATAAAGAAGAGATGGGCAGGAAAAAGGGTGAAAACATTCCAAACAGTGAAGGACACTCATGCTAGACAATGGGACAAGTGAAAGGGAACAGGGGGAGCAAAACATGAGGCTGAAGAAGCAGATCCAGAAGGGGCTACTGTGCCAGGATGCTCTCCACCTGGGTCTGACAGCGGGGAGACAACTGCATTACTCAATGCGAGTCCGATTAAATATGGCGGCTACGGGGGCCAGTCGGCGTCCTCCTAAACCTCATGGAGAGCTTCCTCTTTCTGTGCTACCTATTGCATTTACACTCAGAACCATTTTAAGAGGATTAGTTGTGCTCCCACTTAACAGAGAAAGCTGAGGAAGAGTCAAGTGTTTTAGTAATTCACCAGGACCAGAGAACTGGAGAGAAGTAAACAAAGGAAGGAGTAACTGGGAGTACATTCCAGGAGACAAGATGATGACTTGGGTGTGCCTCAAGAGGGAGAGAGAAAGGCAATCAATCTTCACCTGCCTCTGGATTTCTGGCTTGAGAAACTGGGTGGGTGCTGCTGGCATTTCCTGAGATAGAGACCAGTGGACCAAGAGCAGGCCTACAGAGGATGTCTTTTTAGGATATGCGGAGTTTAAGCACCTGTAGATTTTCGGATACATATAATGGTCTCAGAGGAGACATCTAGGCTATAGAAGAAAATCTGGGGATGCATCTACTTAGCAGCCTGGCCAAGATTACCTATGTGAAGGGCAAAATGAGAAAAACACAGAGGCATGTTGGGAATACTGGTGGGATTTCCAAGAGTAGAAAGGGCCGCTAAAGAATGAACCAAAATGAATAGAGACAGAAGAGTACCTTGAGCTCCTTAAGCCGAGACATGGGAACAGACAGGGCAAAGGCTACAGAAGCAGTGATTTGCCAGAAGGCCAACCCAGCAGTTCAGGTATAACAAGTCTGCTGGAGTGACGGTGAGGGTGAGGAAAGGAGACACACTGCACAGCGAGAATCAGCAGCATGTTGTATCCACTAGATCTGGACAATGGAAGTAAACCCATGATTCTAACATGCAAAGGCTGGATACAGTACTGCCATTCATTAAAACAGGGAAGTCACAAGGCTGGTTTCAAGGTTTGTTTTGAAGGACAGTTATAGAATGGCCAGGGGGAAATCCAGACTCAAGTGATAAAGCATTCTGTAAAACACACTAGATATTGTGAATGATACAACTGTGGAGTCCCAATTTCTAGGATGACTCTAATTACTAACACAGCTAAACCAGGACTCCAAGCAAACTCCTTAGTGATATGGGACTCCATTTCTATAACCATGAGCTGGGAAGAATAGCAGCTGCCCCATTCCCATTTCTGGTTGGCAGAAATGTTTATGAGGGTAGATTTATGAATAAAATCCCTTAAGGTAAGTAGTTCTGTTCTAAGACAGAACTGAGATTAGAGAGTGCTACAAATTGAGAAGCTGTATTGTTAGGTATTGATTCAAGCTTAGGGCTCTTCCTGTCTCTCACTGGGAAGGGGAGGGGAGAGCAGACTCACTGGCACAGTAATAACAGAGGACAGTAGGACAGTGCCTTCTGATTGACTGGAAAGAGAAGTGAGGTCACAGGCCCAGTCCCAGAAAATCTGCTATTTCTTTACTTTCTTGAACTGTGACCCAGAAAAGACAGTCTCAAGTATTTATGTTTCGCTACTGGCAAAGGATCTCTCTTCCTCTTTTCTTGGTAAACAGATACTAGGCCTGGATGCAGTAAATTTTATACATAGCAGTAAAAAGTAAAGACTAGAAGGCTCGGGGGGAAAGGAAGAGAAGTGGAGGGGGAAGTCAGGCATAATTTCGAAGCCTCTTGAAATTAAGACCACACAATAATAGTTATGTGAGACTTACAGATATGTGTCTTCCACTAGGTAGGTGACAAAATGAAAAAAAAAATTCTCTAAAAGGCAAGCTGTTTAGAATTCAGAAATACTCAAAACTACTGAAATGAGTTTTACATTAACCAAAGCCAACTGCAATGTCTTACAGCTTCCTATTTGTGAATCTGTGTCAACTGCCTTAACTTGCTATTTTGTACATGTCTCCTTTCCTTTGAACTTAATCTTATTTTTAACCCAACCTGTCTTTGAACTTATCTTTTATTTTTTGCATTACATTTTCCTTTATTTTATGAACTTCAATTTCATTCTATTCCCAAATTAGAAAAACAACCCTAGTAAACCTTTTGATGGAGTAAATATATTCTAGAGCGGTGCTACTGAAAGTAGTCAATCCCCAAATTATTGTCCATTGGCAAGAGGATACTGGCTTGCCTGTACTGCAATTTAAATCAACTACTGTTTAGTTCAGTTAGGTGGATTTTTTAATTATTTCTTTTTGTTTGTTTTGAAAATAAAGACAACTCTCAATGAAGCAGAGTAGTGCATTTAGTCTGGTACAAGCTCACTGTTGTACTGCCCTTCTTTTAAAAAAATAGCCCACAGACCTACAGCAGTCCACAGATCACAATGAGTAGCATTGGTCTAAAACAACATTTCTAAATAGCTAACTGTATTCTTACTGCCTGAGACTTTAGAATAGGTGATAGGCATATTCCTTCAGGGAACAAAATTCTCCAACACAGCCGTAATAAACGGTGGAGTCCCTGATCTCTTGTCTGGTTTATTTAGAGAAGCTAAGTGTTCAGCTATACTCAGCTACTTAAGGCTAGGTGGCATCCTAAAATCAGTTCTGCAGACACCCCAAGCCACGGGTCTTCCCACTCGATCATGCTACCTGTTAGTAGGTTGCTGTGCTACAACATACAAAAATAACAGACTATAAACAGTATCTTTTTTCCTAAACCATAGGGTTAAAAAAAAAGGCATGAAAAATGTTACAGCTTAAGGATGTTTGTGCTTCTCCCACAACAAAATATACTGTGAAATTGAAATTTTGCTTACTTTAACTTACACTTAATAAATTTTCTGCAGATAATGTGCTCAAAGAGAAACAAAATTAAAATAAAATGTACTACTTTATGATTCTTTTTGCCCATTTAACCTTAAAATACTGCTCAGGAACTAGAAATCAATACAGCAGGGCAGCCATTGAAGGATAAGAAAGGAGAGAGAATCTGAGAGCGTAGGTATGATGAAGAAGAGTGCCCTCTTCCCTGTAGCAAGGGGCCAACCCACCAGCCACCGGCCGGAGCTCAGTCGAGCCACCTAAAGCAAGGTACCACTAAAATGACTTGCTTTGCTGAGTTATTCCAGACATGCAACAGAGGTTACGCAGATACCACCTAATTGGGGGTCTCAGTCAAGCAGCACATGGGTGCCCATGTACTATATAACAACCACGCCATGGAAATAATAAATGACACAGATATGAGATAAATTTTGGAGATTTCTGGCTCCTTGCTACTCAAAATGTGGTCAGTGGACCAGCAGAGTCAGCAGCACCAGGGCATTAGAATTGGAGAATATCAGGCACCACTCCAGACCTGCAGAAATAGAATCTAATTTTAACATGATCCCCAGTGGCTTGTATGCACATTAAAGTTTGAGAAGCACTGCTCTACTTCACTGGTTCTCAACCTGGCTGTACTTTAGAATCACCCTGGGAGCTTTCAGAAAAATACTGATGCCCAGGTCCCAGGTTCAGGGACCCAGGAACCAGCATTTTATAAAACATACTAACCTGGTCCTAGACCCCATTTTATGGATATACTGTAGATGAGGAACAGAGACTCAGAAAAGTTAAATGACTTCCCAAGATTATAGAAGTTACTGGCTGAATTAAGAATAGATCCTAAAAAAATGTTTAGGATTCTGTTACCCATAAAAAATGCTGAAGAAACCATAGTTACCAATAAGTCAAAATTGATTTTCAAAATCTAAGGTTCTATTTTACTATATAATGCTGTACTTTTGGACTTCTAAAAAGGCATATTCATGCCTATTTTATATATTACCCTTTGAACCTTGAACTGTACTTTTCAATGGGGGATTAGGGGACATAGTTCTCATCTGCCACAGTACAACTGGTAGAGACACGGTGAAGCATCAACCTCTAGCCCCTGTCCAGGTCAGCAGTTAGGTCAGAGTGGTAGTAGGTACCATGGGTGATTCTTTTAATTTTTTTCACTTTCTAAAATTTCTTTAATGTGAATATATTACTTTTTAGCCTCTCCCCCCAAAAAGGGCACTTCAAAACTGCCTTTTAAAAATCTCAATTTAAGTCCTGGTCAGTTGACTCAGTGGTAGAGCATCAGCCCGGCATGTGGAAGTCTCAAGTTCAATTCCCGGTCAGGGCACACAGGAGAGGTGTCTATCTAGATCTCCACCGTAGCCCTCTCTTTTCTCTCTATCTCTCTCTTCCCTTCCTGTAGCCAAGCCTCTGTTGGAGCAAAGTTGGCCTGGATGCTGAAGATGGCTCTATGGCCTCTAACTCAGGCACTAGAATGGCTCCAGTTGCAACAGAGCAACACCCCAGGTGGGCAGAGCATCATCCCCAAGAAGGTATGCCAGGTGGATCCCGGTCGGCACAAGCAGGAGTCTGTCTCTTTGCCTCCCTGCTTCTCACTTCAGAAAAATACAACAAAAAAAAATGAAAATAAAAATCTCAATTTAAAAAGTCAAAAAAAAAAAAAAAAACCCCAAAAAAACAACAAAACAAAACAAAAAATAAGGACAATCAACTGTGTTCTGATTATACATTTCCAAAAGCAGAAAGGTGATACTTAGTTCACCTAAGATGAGAAACTTTTGCCACAACTGCTGATCCTTTTGGTGGTTAATGATTATGTCATTACATTTAAATTGCCCATAAATTAGCACTAGATACATGGGCATGTGGTGGGAGGTGTGGTGGAGTGGAGGAAATTAAAAGCTGCGGTCAGACTTGAAAAAAATACCCCATAAAGCAACGTATGTTTCTGACAGTTGAAACAGACTGCATGACAGACAGCAAAACCACATTTCCGCATTTTTTTTTTTTTGGAATGGATCTGTGGCTTCATGCCACCAAGCAATATTTTGGTTTACCAAAATGTACTCTTACAGCCTTTTTAATTTCATGTTTACTTAACTTTCCTTACTATCACTGCTGTTCTTACTCAACTACAGCAGCTTAAAACTAGTGTCTAAAGAGGAGGAAGGTTGAAATTACAGTTTAAAATGCCTCATATTAGGAAAAAAGAAAGAAAATTAACCACACACATATAATTCACATTGACTAAAACAACCATTGTCATTTCAGTATTTAGTTCACATAATAAACAAGAAAAATAATTATTTCTTTCAAAATATAGTAGTGATTTCTCAGCCTCATGTTTACACAAAAGGATAAGCAATCACTGACTTATTCACATTTCCTGGCCAAATGATATTTAAAAAAAAATAATAACACAGAAGGAATGCCTAAAGCAAAGAATTTCCATAGCTGACAAATAATTTAGAGGATTGTGTGTCTATTTTTAACACTAAAATAAAACTTGAAAAGGAAAAAGTAAAGAAAAATGAGATAATTTGCAAACTCCCACTATTACATCTATATAAAGGTAATGGCAAATAATGAAGCAAAATGAAGAGACACTCTCTCTCGTATACTGACTGACACAAAGCTCCAACACCCACGAAGAGCTGCCTGGCAGTGTCCACTGTGGTCTGGGTATGGAACAAAGATACAAATATAGGTCTTGCTAAAAAAGAATCCTAGAAGTTCTTGGCAGGAGTACAGATTTACCAGGAGAGGAAGGGAAGGTGCTGGTATGAAGACATGAAAGCGAGAGAAACAACCAACTCGCGCTCGCTCCCTCCTCCTCCTATCATGCTCTCCTCCCTAGGCACCTCACCCCCCCAACATTATCAAAACCAAGTTTGCCTCTCCAAGGTCTCTTTCTCTATTAATGCTACTTGATTCTGTCAGTCTGCAGAGATCGCTGTTGGGGGTTTCTCTTATGCATTTCCACACCATCCAATGAGCGGCTGGGTCACTTGGGTTCCTCTTTTCCAGCCACATGTCACCTGCCCATCCCTATCCCTCTCTAACACTTACTGAAAATTTGCTGTCAGGCCTTATGCTAGTTGCTGAGAATAAAGCAAATGACATGCTCCTTCCCTATATCTGATTAATCTTCCCCTTGCTTTCTAGAACTAGCATTCAAGGCCTATTATATGTAATGCATCCCAAAACTACCTTCTTACCCACTCTCTCCTGTATCTTCCAACCATGTTGAAAATGCTAACCATAGCCTGGAAACGCACAGCATTTTCCTTCCTTGGTGGTTTCCACCTAGAACCTTCCCCTTTCCTTTCTTTCTGCCTAAGTGATCCCCTGCTCTAAGGTCCCACACTAAAGTGTCCCTATATCCTCCATAATAGCATCCTTAATCATTCTTAGACCAGAAAGACTTCTCCTCTTTTGTCTATGTTACAACACTGTCATCACTACACAATGCCTTGTACTGTTCACACTGGTCCAAATGTTATAAAAAAAAAAGTCTTGATAGAGGCAAGTGTTCTAGATCTCATAACTCCCTAGCCCTCAAAATGCCCCGCACATACTATTAGGTCAAGTAGCATTTGTTGAATGAATGATTAAAAGCCATCATAGCCTTTGCCTTCCACCTGAGGTGCCCAACACTACTCTCTTAAACCAAGTAACTCTCTCAATGAAGAATAAAAAACCGCCTGGCCAGGCAGTGGCACAGTGGATAAGGCGTCGGAATGGGATGCGGAGGACCAAGGTTCAAGACCTCGAGGTCGCCCGCTTGAGCGCTGGTTCATCTGGTTTGAGCCAAAGCTCACCAGCTTGGACCCAAGATTGCTGGCTCGAGCAAGGGGTTACTCAGTCTGCTGAAGGCCCGCAGTCAAGGCACATATGAGAAAGAAATCAATGAATAACTAAGGTCTCGCAACGAAAAACTGATGATTGATGCTTCTCAATTCTCTCCGTTCCTGTCTGTCTGTCCCTGTCTATCCCTCTCTCTGTCCCTGTTAAAAAAAGAAAGAATACAAAAACCTCATGAGAATTACGTTATTCTTTAGGTTATAATCTTTTTAATCTTTCTAGGTCTAGTTCTAGGTATCAGTTTGAGAAGCTAAATATTTTCATTTAGAAAGTTAACTTTTTGCCTGACCTGTGGTGGTGCAGTGGATAAAGCGTCGACCTGGAAATGCTGAGGTCGCTGGTTCAAAACCCTGGGCTTGCCTGGTCAAGGCACATATGGGAGTTGATGCTTCTAGCTCCTCACCCCTTCTCTCTCTCTGTCTCTGTCTCTCCCTCTCCTCTCTAAAATGAATAAATAAAAATTAAAAAATAAAAAATAAAAAGAAAGTTAACTTTTGGGGTATGCCACAAACAACATGGCAAAAGCATGACACCAAATGGAAAATCAAAGAAACGTTGGAATTTATAAATCTAACCTGCGAAGCTGGCATGAATACCACCTCACAAACCAGATCCAACAAAGATCTCACCAAGTATTTTTTCTGTATGCATCCTAAACTGATGCAAAATATCCCGAGTTCTTGTTTAGATTATAAGGTAATCTTAACAGTTGTTAGTTTCTAAATATGGGTCTCCGTCTTAGGCCAGCCGTATCAAGCATTTGGAAATGAGCTGCAATATTAAAAAGAAAGATTTTGTACATAAATGCACAATGCCTGACCCAGCCTCTCCTAAATCTGACGAATGTAAGAAAAAGGCTTACAAAGAAGTGGAGCTGTCATCTCCACATTCCTGAAACTTATATAAAGGAAGAGCTTGCTGGAATTTTGCATGACACAATTTCTCCATTAAGAAGCCCAAACAAGCATTTTGTCTTCCCAAACTTAGCCAAAAAAATGTTCAAGCAAGTGACTGTGGAATTACCACCATACTTTTTATTGGCCACTTTAGGTGAACTATAATATTTTTTGAGGTTAACCAAGGCAGACATACTTAGAGGTAATAAGCCACACTCCAGAACAGTTCTATGTCCCCAAAAAAATCAAAAGCTTTAAAAATAATTACCCACATTCACAGCACAGCACAACAGAATATTTGGGGGGAGGGGGGTAAGCAAGCCCAAGTAAAACTGAGGTTCACTGATCAGTGCCCACACATTCAAAAATAAATGAACACATGCTCTAATTCACAGGCTACTTAGAAAATCCAAAGCTCCATTTTGTTTATTACAGATGCCAAAAAGACAAGCACTTGCACTTGACCTAACCCTAAAGCTACGTGAAAGAGCAGAAGGAGCATTCTGCAGCAAGATCTGCCATGATCCCTCAGCTGAGACAGAGCAGACCAAGGTGTCATGTTGAATTCTCAGGTTGCCCAGTCTATCATATATATCTTTGTACTAACCAGACGGGTGTCAGGAAATTGGCTGAAATAACTACAAGCATTCAGCACTAACAAGGAAAGGCTAATGAAGAACAACAACACCTAGAGAAGAAGACTAATTCAGAGGCCCTCAATGGGTAACTAGGCCAAATAGGACACTTCAAACAAGAAATTTCTGCTAGTCCAATAGTTACAATGAAAAAGTCAGCAAATACACTGCTGCAAGAGATGTCGAAGATCTTACTACCTGTTTTCTTCCAAGATGATTATGGTTTCACTACTTACATTTAAGTCATTTATCCATTTTGAGTTTATTTTTGTGATTGGTGTAAGTTGGTGGTCTAGTTTCATTATTTTGCAAGTACCTGTCCAATTTTTCCAACACCATTTGTTAAAGAGGCTGTTTTTACTTCATTGTATGCTCTTACCTCCTCTGTCAAATATCAATTGTCCATAAAGGTGTGGGTTTATTTCTGGGTTCTCTGTTCTGTTCCATGATCTATATGCCTGTTCTTATACCAGTACCAGGCTGTTTTGAATACAATAGCCCTGTAGTATAACCTGATATCAGGAAGTGTATGATACCTCCCACTTTATTCTTCTTTTTCAAGATTGCCGAGGATATTCATGTTCTTTCTGGTACCATATAAATATTTGAAAAATTTGTTCTGTATCTTTGAAGTATGCCATTGGTATTTTAATAGGAATTGCCATGAATTTATAGATTCTTTTGGGTAATATAGACATTTTCATGATGTTTATTCTTCCTAAACATGAACACGGTACATGCTTCCACTTGTTTGTATCTTCCTTGATTTCTTTAATCAATGTTTTATAATTTTCCGAGTACAAGTCTTTAACCTCCTTGGTGCTTTACTTAAATTTAATGCTAGGTACTTTATTTTTTTGTTGCAATAGTGAAGGGGATTGTTACCTTAATTTCTCTTTCCGACAGTTCATTGTTGGTATATAAAAATGCCTCTGATTTCTGAATATTAATTTTATATCCTGCCACCTTGCTGATATTTATCAGGTCCAGTAGTTTTTTGACTGAGACGTTAGGGTTTTCTATGTACAGTATTATGTCATCATCAAATAATGATAATTTTACCTCTTCTTTTCCAATTTGGATGCCTTTTATTTCTTCTTGTTGTCTGATTGCTGTGGCTAGGACTTCCAGAACTATGTTGAATAAGAGTGGTGAATGAGGGCACACCTGCCTTGTTCCTGATCTTAAGGGGACTGCTTTTAATTTTTGCCCATTGAGTATGATGTTGGCTATGGGTTTGTCATAGATGGCCTTCATCATGTTGAGGTATGTTCCCTGTATTCCCACTTTGCTGAGAGTTTTGATCATAAATGGGTGCTGGATTTTATCAAATGCTTTCTCTGCAACTATTGAAATTAGCATGTGATTTTTCTCCTTTTTGTTTATGTGATGAATCACACTGATTGATTTGTAAATATTGTACCAGCCTTGCCTCCTCAGAATAAGTCCCACTTGTTCATGATGTATGATTTTTTTCATGTATTGCTGGATACGGTTTGCTAATATTTTGTTGAGAATTTTAGCATCTAAGTTCATCAGGGATATTGGCCTATAGTCTTCTTTCTTTGCAGAGTCTTTGCCTGGTTTTGGAATGAGGATTATGTTCGCCTCATAAAAGGAGCTTGGAAGTCTTCCATGCTGATTTATCTCCACGGGCAAATGAAATAAAGGACAGGATTAACAAATGAAACTATATCAAACTAAAACAGCTTCTGCACAGCTAAAGACAATATGAACAAAATAAAAAGCCAAACCACACAATGGGAGAACATATTCGACAATACATCTGATAAGAGGTTAATAACCAAAATTTATAAAGAACTTCTAAAACTCAACACCAGGAAGATAAGCAATCCAATCAAAAAATGTGCAAAAGAAATTAATAGACACTTCTCCAAAGAGAACATACAGCCAACCAATAAGCATATTTAAAAATGTTCAGTATCACTAATCATTAGGGAAATGCAAATTAAAATCACAATAAGATACCACCTCACACCTGAATGGCGCTCATTAACAAAACAACACACAGTAAGTGCTGGTGAGGGTGTAGAGAAAAGGGAACCCTTCTGCACTCTGGTGGGAATGCAGACTGGTGCAGCCACAGTGGAAAACAGTATGGAGATTCCTCAAAAATTGAAAATGGAACTGCCCTTTGACCCAGCTATCCTACTTTTAGGAATATATCTTAAGAATACCAAATCACTGATTCAAAAGATGAACTATACCACCATGCTTATTCCAGCATTGTTTACAATAGCCAAGATCTGGAAACAGCACAAGTGTCCGTCAGAGGATGAGTGGATTAAAAGCTGTGGTACATATACACAATGGAATACTATGCAGACATGAGGAAGAAGGAAATCTTACCTTTTGCAACAACATGGATGGACCTGGAGCCTATATTATGCTAACTGAAATAAGCCAGCCAGAGAAAGAAAAATATCATATGACCTCACTCATTTGAGGAATCTAATGAACAATGTGAACTGAGGGACGGAATATGGGCAGAGGCGCGATAAAAGGAACCAGAAGGAAAGCAATCAGAGGGAAAGGGGAGGAGAGGGTGGGGTCAGAGAAGGGAAAGAGATTAGAGAAATTATATATACATAACAGCGTTATAGAGAGCAGGACAGCAAATCCTGGAGGGAAGAGGGGAAGGCGTTGGGATGCAGGGGCAACGAAGGTGTCAAGGGGAACACAGGGGTGGGGATGGAGATATATTTGGTGGGACACTTCAATTTATGTAAATACAATAAATTAAAAATCAATAAAAATCTTTAAAAAGAGAAAGTCTATAACCTTCCCTTCTTTAGGAAAATGATGGATATAGAACACCCTCATTCTAAACTTGAGATAAGAATCTACTGCCATCATATTACTCTGCTCATCATCAGAAGGGAAGAGAAAACCTAAAATGACAAGTACAGTTTGACAGGTTCTCTCAAAATGACATAATTAACTAGAGAAGCCAGACAAAACTGATTCTTGTCCTCTACCCTGTAGATGCCAGCAACACCTCCATGGTGTTGACAACCAAAAATATCTGCAGACGGTGCCAAATGTCCTTGGGAGAGAGCAACTACCCCGGTTTGAGACCATGCTCTAGTTCTCAAACTCCTCTGTTTGGTTCCTGGTTTCCTCACTGGATCAGTGAGTGCTAAGGACTCTTCTCTGCAGAAAAGGGCACATGATTTTAAAGTAAGTTCAGGGACGGTGTGTTTTCTTTAAAACCTGGCTGATGATCTCCATTTCCATTCTCACCCAAGGTTGGTTGGACTCAATGGCTTTTCAGTCCTCTGGACATTTTCCATGTGGTTAAAAGTTACTGTGCCTGTTAGAAATGTCATGATCAGAAGTACAAAAATATCTACAGGCTTGTGGTCATCAGGCATAAGCCAGTAGTGGACTCTGCAATAAAGATGAACCAAGCCCTGGCCAGTTGGCTCAGTGGTAGAGCGTCGGCCTGGCACGCAGGAGTCCCGGGTTCGATTCCCGGCCAGGGCACACAGGAAAAGCACACATCTGCTTCTCCACCCTTCCCCCTCTTCCTCCTCTCTGTCTCTCTCTTCCCCTCCCGCAGCCGAGGTTCCATTGGAGCAAAGATGGCCCGGGCGCTGGGGATGGCTCTGTGGCCTCTGCTTCAGGCGCCAGAATGGCTCTGGTTGCAGCAGAGCGATGCCTCAGATGGGCAGAGCATCGCCCCCTGGTGGGCATGCCGGGTGGATCCCGGTCAGGCACATGCGGGAGTCTTACTGCCTCCCCGTTTCCAGCTTCAGAAAAATAAAAAAAAAAAAAAAAAAAAAAAAAGATGAACCAACTGGTTGACTAATCCAGCGTACCTGTTCACCAGAAATAAAACAAAAACAAAACAAAAACCTATTTTTCCCCAACCTGGAATGATTAACCAATTCATAGCCATGTGCATGGCTCTATTGGAACCCTGACTGAAAAACTACTCCCCATATTTCTACTCAAAAAGTCCTGAAGCAGAAAATAAATTTTTGCAAATTAAAAACTGAATCTTAAGACAAAGGTATTTCCACTTATTAAAAAAAAAAAAAGTGTCCCTCCCCCTTGTGTGGCCGGCAAAGCTGTCAGAGCAGGACGGGCTACACAGGGTGCTGGGGCCCATGTTAGTTTATGAGAGGACCGCTCCCCCACCACACCACACTTCTCAGAAAGGACTAGCAGCAAAAAAACCTCACTGATCTGAGAATTTAAAAAGCATTTTTCTGATACAATCAGACACCTAAGGGAGACCCACTATTATTTCTAACACTTAAACTCACCATGTACAGAACACAGCAGACTAGATACATTTAAAAGACAAAAACAAAACAAGCTTACCATATTAAAATGGTCACTTAGGAAGCAGGTATTGCCAATGGTTTGCAACATGCACTCAGAAGTCAGATCACTCAGGTACGAACGAATCCCGCCATTCAGCAACATACTAGCTGTAAAGCCCTGGGCAAATCTCTCAACTTCTCTTCACCTTAGTTTCCATACATAATAGTGACAACCAAATCCTTTCCTCAAAGGGCTATGAATTACACAAAGTAACACATCTGAAGTACTTAATGCATCATCACCTGGTACACAGGTGTACTCAATGGATGCTACTGTTATTAATAGTCACCAAAGATACACATATGGAAAAGTCTGTTAACTACATGTAGTCTCTGATATGCTAAACCCAGGGAAGGACAGGTAACATGTGGCCATACCTGTGAAAGAGCACATGGTTCTATATAAAACACTGGTATGGAAACATTGGGGGCGGGGGGTTAGCTGTCTACTGATCAAAGTAAGATTCTTAAAAAAATATTAGTATTTCATCATATATAAAATTAATTCTAAACCTTAACTTACTGAACTGGCATGCCTCTAGTGTCTAGTAATGAAATTAGGAACTCATCTTTTGCTAATGCTGGTCATTTTTAAATCATATGAAGAGCTGAAATATACCCTTCATTATCTGGAAATAAATCCAATCCTAAATTTTAAAATGCTCACTGCCAGCTGTAGAACCTGTGGCGGACTGCAATGAAAACTGCTAACCCTGGACGGCCTACTGAGGCCTTTTTGCTCATCACAAAGTTGAAGGGCTCAGACCAAAGCTTATACATAGATGGTAGACACTCAAATGTAGAGTGCTACAGGAAATAAAGAGAAACGAAAAATTAAACCACTCCTTCTGTTGTTACAGCACCGATTCATTCATTTGCTCCACCAAACACTATTTTAGGTGCTAGTAAGAAAACACACTCTTCCCTTTGGAAGTTCTATTTTAGTGAAGAAAACTAATCTCTACTGAGTCCTTGATTCATCAGCTCAAAATGTCCAAGATTACACATTTTCCCCTTCTTTTATTTACCCAATATTAACTTATAAACAAGTTGAAAAGTCCAAATCTTCCCAAAGTAAAAGATCTTTATGCATGTGTGTGTGCGTGTATGTGCATGCGTGAAGACAGAGAGTGACAAACAGGCAGGAAGGGAGAGAGATGAGAAGCATCAATTCTTCATTGCAGCTCATTGACTGCTTTCTCTTATGTGCCTTGACAGAGGGGGGGGGAGAGCCTACCACATAGCAAGTGACCCCCTCCTCAAACCAGCGACTTTGGGCTTAAGTGAGCGACCATGGGGTCATGTCCATGATCCCGCGCTCAAGCCAGCAAGCCCCCACTCAAGCAGGCGACCTCGGGGTTTCGAACCTGGGTCCTCCAAGTCCCAGTCCAACTCTACCCACTGTGCAACCACCTGCTCAGGCCCTAAGTAAAAGATATTGATGAGACAATGCAAAAAACCTCAGGACTTAAGATATCAAGCTCACTGTAAGCCAGTTTACAGACATGCTACTTTCCTCCAAGTGTGACAAGGCAAACCTTAGCTAGAGAAACTGACACATACATTGGATTCTAGAAGTGTAATCCCAGGAGCTAGTCAAACAACAGGTAATAAACTACTATATATATATATCCCTTTCAACACTTTGGGAGAAAATTACTGGATTACATTATAATTCGTATAATTTCAGAAGTTGTATGACTAAATTGTCTAATATATGCCAAAGGGAAAACATAAATAAAAACTGGTCACTTTAAAAGAACAATAATATAAATGCTTTTTATTACATGTTTATAATAACTGCTCTAGTCTACATCAACATTACTTGATCCTGAATGCTGGCTCTAAGAGAACCAGTGAATTCTAACCAATTGTGGCCATACTTTTGCTCTACTCTGTAAAGATAAAATATAAAGTACTACACAGAGTGTCTTCAGGTTAAGACCCAGTTCCATGGCCCTGGCCAGTTGGCTCAGTGGTAGAGCGTCGGCCTGGCGTGCGGGGGACCCGGGTTCGATTCCTGGCCAGGGCACATAGGAGAAGCGCCTATTTGCTTTTCCACCCCCCACCCCCACCTTCCTCTCTGTCTCTCTCTTCCCCTTCCGCAGCCAAGGCTCCATTGGAGCAAAGATGGCCCGGGTGCTGGGCATGGCTCCTTGGCCTCTGCCCCAGGCTCTAGAGTGGCTCTGGTTGCGGCAGAGCGACGCCCCGGAGGGGCAGAGCATCACCCCTGGTGGGCGTGCCGGGTGGATCCCGGTCGGCGCATGCGGGAGTCTGTCTAACTGTCTCTCCCCGTTTCCAGCTTTAGAAAGAAGAAAAAAGAAAAAAAATTAAAAAAAAAAATGACCCAGTTCCGTTCCTGTGACAGTGATGTAACCCAAATTGTGGTGTAAGTTGAAACACACCCTAGCTAACACAAATGGAACACTTGCACTTTCAACAGTCCAAAATGGCGTAAGCAAGCATACTGGAGGGTGCCAACTCCCTCATTCATAGCCACATTACTACGTATTCTTCCACTGCGCGCAACCAAACTAGTCTGCCCACATAGTCCATAAGTACGACGCTAACAGCATAAGCCAAAACACTCACACCTCAATTTTTTTACGTTTTTATGGCAGTGAGCCTCAAACTCGAAACAGCTTATGTCAAGACTGACATAACCCGAGGATCCCCTGTATGTATAATATATAGATATCCATTCCTGCTTATAGCTTTATTAGGTTAATTTTGGACTTAAAAAATAAAACCTCTGAAAACAGATGTTAAAAGAGACTTTTTGAGACTAAACAGTGATAAGAAGTCTCAACCTCTGTTCATTGGGTCATAGAAAAACTAAAACCAAACAATCATCTTAGACCTAAGGAGCTAAAAGAGATCTCAGCATCTACTTACACTCTTAATTTTAAGTTGATTAAAGTGGTCCAGAGAACTTAAGGTACTCAGCAATATCACACAGCTGGTTACCTGCAAGGTCAGAACTAGAATCTGAATGTCCTGACTCAATCGAGTGTTATGGGAGAGGTAGAGTAGAGAGTATATGTTGACAGTACACAGTATTCCAAATATAGCACTTAGAATACAGCAGAAAAATCTATCATACCAGTGAGCTGAAATGAAGTCAAATGCAAGACCTATTTTATTGGCTAGCTAATCTAGAGAAGTTATTTAATTGCTCTTTGTCTCACCTTCCTCATATATAAAATGGAAGTATAATAATACTATAATCTCATAAAGTTGTGAGAATAAGTGAAATATTACCTACACCATAACCTCTCTAAAATCACTTACTGTTATGGATTATTACTCTTCCAACAATAGTATCCCATATTCACTAATAAAAAACACAAATATCTTCAAAGTTCCTTGTCCCGTGAAAAGAACTAGAAGTTTTCATTTTTACCTATTTGGAGGAAAGTTAGCTAAACGTACCACAGTGTAGCTCAGATCAGTATCTCTCCCCACAACCACTCAAACCACATGCACAGTGACCTATTAATAGTAGAAGACTTCTTCATGTACACACTGACTAGTGATAGTGATGTTCAAAATGAATTTTAAATTCAGTTAGGAAGGATTCACATTTACATTTTCAAAAAAGAGATAAAATACATATATTCTACTTCAACTAGCCTCTCTCTCTCCTGAAAGGCACACCAAGTTCAGTTGCTTTTACTTACCCTTTCTGCCGGGCATTTTCCCACAAACTTAACAAGTAGGCACCACAGACCTATCTAGACATGGAAGCTCTGTACCTGTTATCCTGTAACCTATTTATACCTTTAAAAATATTAAATCGCATATTTTTAGCTGGCTCAATCCAAATGCAACCATTCCCTCATTCGTCAAATATTTTCTAAGCAACTACTGTATGACAGGTACAGTTCTCGGAACCAGGAACACAACAGAGAACAATCAACATCCCTGTTTCCATGAAGTTTACATTGTAGGGGGAGAGGGGAGACTGACCAAAAACAAGTTCATATCTAGTACAGTGTGTTTGAATAGTTAACTTTAGGAATGCAGGAACAGCTAGCTTTATTAAGCGCTTTGCTAAAAGGGGATTTAGGTTTCATATTTTAAATTGTGGATCCTAGCCTCCCTTTGGGCAAGGCCCAGCCATTGAAAGGTAGAGGGAAGACAGAAACTCTGTACTTACAAACAGATCAGATCTCTAGCTAGAAAAGATACTCAAACACCTCCTAGACTGCCCTTGCTTTTCATGTTGCACAGAGTCAAGAACATCATAGAAACAAGAACACTATTTGCTGTTTGGAAACAGTATGGTCAGTGATCAAGAAACTTATTTCCCTTTCTGTCAGGGACACTGGCTAAGCAACCTCAGGCCGTTTGCAGACTTACATAAAACCCTGGTCTCCGCGCGCCAGCATGCTGATCCTCCAATACTGTGACACTGGGCTAGTCTAAGCCCTTAAGCCTCAGTGTCATCTGTTCAAGAAGGCCAGTGGATTGACAATGCTTGGCAAACTGTCGGGTACTCCACCGACAGAAGCTATTTAAATAAATACATGGAATCCAAGCTTGCTACTTGCTTTACAGGAACATCAGGAAGATTAAGAAGAACATAAGAAATGCCTTAAGCTCTCTGTAAAGAAAGAGTACTAGAGCTCATAATTCCTACGATCACCATTCTCTCCAGATGTATTTCCTTGCATTTTTTAATTCTTTCACCAAAATAATCCATAGACCGTCAGAAGCAGAATACATAGTCAGAAAATAAGAACTGAATCCCAATGAGAATAGTAAGTGAAATAAGCTGGCTAAAACAACAGAAAGTCAATCTATTCTTCCTTCCCTCAACCCCTCACCGCCTAAGCTGCTGCAGACCTGGGTCGGGCCAGCTCCAGGCACACTGTGGCCGCAAAGCTGTGGACAGAGCCCGAGTCCAGCGCCAGCACAGCAACCTTTCTTCCCACGAAATGTAGACACTCCCTTCACAATACAAACTCTGAAGTATTTGTGGGCCAAATCCTCAAAAATGACGATGCACTTACCCACTCATCAGAGGACAGAGTACATAGGGGGCATCAGGAAGTGTTTCCCTTCTGCTCCTTTGACAATCTAGCTAAGAAAATCCACATCTTGATCTTTGTCTCCCTGGGTAAAGTATAGGTTACACACTGCTGCTCTCTGAGGAAAGTTTTGGCTGGATGGTAGAGAAATAGCAAGAGCTTGGCATAAACGCTGGGTCAAGTCCAATGAAAACAGTGAGGGTATACAGATTTGCATTGATGAATGCCAGCTTAATCCCTCTTTATAGACATAAAACAACTACCACGAACAGCTGTTACTAAGGCAAAGTCAAAACAACTCCAATTTTTGCTTTTGACTATAACTTTTGAGGCCTTTGCCCCTTAAAGTAGAACAATCATTTCGTGAACTGTTTGCAGTGCACTTACTCCAAGAAGTCTTAAGCCTTGTAAACTGACATCATCAGTGGAAATACTCAGTTGCCCACACCTAAATGTGTTCCCTCCTGCTTCTCCAAGTGCCACACTTGCAAAACAGATGACACCTCAGCCACAAGGCCACTGAATGTGCTACCACTGCTGGCTGGAGTGCTAGAGCTTTCTAAGCGGAAGTGTGGGGAGACATCAAGGGAAAGTACCTTCTAAATATCACATCCCTTTCACTTGCTCCACAGCCATCAAATGTACCATTGCTGTACTGTAGCGATAAACCAGACCCACCAGTAAAATCAAAGGCAATAAAAATGTTCTCAATAAAAACAAACACAATTAGCTTTTCAGTGCACATTTTAAACATTTAACTCCCAACTGACTTCACCTATTCTATTGTTCAAGAAGATTCAAAAAAGGATAATTCTCAAGAAGAAATGAAGCGTCACCTCGACCTCATTGAGGCTGCAACAGTCCCTAAGACTCGTCTTATGCTCAGTTCATTAGTTCAACCTAGCTTTAAGGAATATTACTTAGGATACAAAGAACTTTGGCCAGCAAAACAAAAAATAAATAAAACAAACAATATCCAGTAGGGAACAAGGGGCAGTGAGAGGGAGTAGCCCTTTGTTTGAGTACTGCAAAGAAAATCTTTTAACAGTAAAAGCAACATTTGCCTTCATTTAAAAGTTTGAAAGTTTGAGTTGCGTGTGATTTCCTGCATCTAAGAACCTCTTTCAAACTACAAAGAGGCCACAAAACATCACATTTTCCCCTCCCAGCTTTCCCCTTCAAAAACCCACAAGATGGTGATTAACAAACAGCCCCTTGTCTTCAGGCAGTTTTAGAAGCCACAAGGAAAAGATAAAAGTTAAATGGAAGAGCAAGTTTGTAAACAAATGAGAAATAGGTTGCCCAGGGAGGAAGCATACCAGATCTTGATAAGCAACAGCTCTTTGCTCCATTTGTGTGAGACTCCAAAGAAAGCAACCCCCTGCCGTCTTATCCATTACAACAGTCTGCGCGGAGAGTCCAGGCCCAGCTCTCAGACCCTCACTCTATCTAGGCAGCGCTGCAGAGAATGCCCCACCACCCCAAGAGTTCTGGTTATGAACCTGAAGTTCAGTGATTCAAAGACAAACCCAAGGACCATCCCAGCCTTCCTGAGACTCCCCATTCCAGGAATGAACTGGGGCTGACTCTCCAACCCAGCACAGAACTCTTTTAGGAGATATCCTCCCAGGTAAACTCATCTTAGAGTCCTGAATCTACAACCTAATAACTCTATTACCTTATGCAGATCTGATTCTGTTTAATCATCCTTTGATTGGACATATCCCTTTCTTATAATCATTATGAGAATTAAAATATTTTGGCAATGTGCCCAGATCAGTGGTAAGCATGTGCCATATATATATATACACACACACACACACACACACACATACATATATATATGGCAATAAACATTAACTTCCATTAAAAAGAAATTCCAATTGCATTCCACAATTACTGCTGTAGGTGAACCATCGTCAGACATCCTATGAAAACTCAAAAGAGAAAATGAAGAACCCAACATGCAAACAGAAAAAGGGAGGAAACCAATGCCATCCAGAGAACACTGCTAATTACGCACAGACCCTGACCAGTGAAATTTCCTCCACATCTGCTCCTCTCGTAGGCCCTGGGACAAATAAAACAACAGCTCACTGGTTCCTGCCCAAGGCACTATCTTATTGAATCAATTGTCCTAATGCTAGATCCTCTCACAGTATTGTAAAAAAATATAATGCAAAATCTACATATATCTAGATTTACTAAACAGGGCTGAAGTTGTCTCCCTAACCCCCAAATGTCCAAATCAGAGCAGCAGAGAGAGAAAAAAATCAAATATGACCTCCATTTGATTATTTAATTGTGGAATATTACCAAGGTATGAGTAATCTGAAATTAGAAAAGATGGCTTTAAATCTTAATGAAAAACAAATAAAAACACAAATAATCCCCCATCACACATGTAACATGATCACCTAAAATGTAGCTGGAGTTTTTTTGCACAGTCATCAAAATTTCACTTATAACCTCTCTGGGATTTTCTAATCTATCCATGTCCACCCTCTAGTCAGCCCCTCCAGATTACTCCCTAATGTTTATACAGCGAAAGAAAGATCTCTCCAGCAGAATTTTCACTGGCTTATTATTTACCTTCAGATAAAACACCTGAGCTCTAACAGTTCACTTTCATATTATACAAGAGTTTAATCACATCCATTTCTAAAAAACACGAATTAGTCATTGCAAAAGAAAACAGGCATATTTTTGTTTACATTCTCAAGCACCTACTCTGGCATCTACTCCTCCCAATCTAAGCATATACAATCCAAGACAGAAGATGGGTAAGAAATTAGTAATGCTCAAAAGAAAAGTTTTCTTAAGGAAAATCTAGTCCAAATAGAACTTTAAACAAACTGACCACCATTGCAAGCACTGTCCCCAAATAAATTTACTGCACCCTAGAATCAAGTACACTCAAGGCTGGAATGTCATGCCAGTCGTATATTACTTCTACTTCAATAAATCTCTCCAAATCCTCAGCTGCTTTCAAAAATAGTTCACGAAAAAGCACCAACCTAATTAACAACAACTTCCTCTGCAACTGTGGCCTTGATTTCACTTATTTACACATTAACTGCAGCTTCCTTTTGGCCAATCCAGTCTATTCTCTTTACCATGCCGAGCCTTTTATCTGCCCTGGACAGCATTTTCCCCAGCAGATGAAGTAGATGCCGATTGATTTGCTGTCGAGCATGGTAAATTAATAGCAACAAATTGCTGAGGGCCGGCTCGCTACTCCACCATGCTTCGGCAGTTTTGCTTTATTTGCTCCATGATGGGCAGCAGTCGGCCTCTTCAAGTCAATTTCTTCTTAACAACCTGCAATACTTTTCAATGGTGAAAATAGAGCTGTTCCTTGTAAGTCAGAAATCAATATCCTATTGCCCTTAGAAAATGCTAAACAAGCAGTATTGGCAATCCACTTGGTACTAGAGGGTATCAGATATAATGCAAATCCATACTGCTTCCCTCCTCGTAGTTATTACAGTTTGCTAAAAGGTTCCTAATGTCATTTATCATCATTTACCATCGACCAGAGAGGCTACGATTATGATATCCTATCAGTTGGCAAGACCCTTTCATTTCTATTCAATTAATATTTTAGCAGCACTCAAATGGTTGTATTCCAAATTGCATAATAAAATTTACATGGCTTGGAGTGAAACAGGAGTTTTCTTGCTCTGATTTTCAAAGAGTAATTATATATATATGTACGTACATATACATGCATACACACATATTCATTTATACACACGCACACATATATATATATGTAAATAGGTGGTACTCACTTCTTTTAGGTTCTAAGTGTTGCAGATTTCTAAAATGTTCCAGTTTCTAGAATTCAAGTATTAAGCTAAATTTTTTAGAAGCAAAGAGAGCTTCAGATTACATAATATTAAATATGAGGAAGTTACAAGATGGTTCTCAAAATATGGTATGCTCATCTCCATTTACAGTTCCTAGAGGATAAATTCGCATTTTACCTATTTTTCCTAATCTGCATCCAATATTCACTTTAGAGTGGTAACTGCTGCTGTCAGATTAAATCAGTGCAGTATTCTGTAATTACAGCATTACAGGTGAAGGTTGGGCGCAAGCCATGTTTAGCAATGTTATCAACTGCATGCATCACCCTGTTCTGCCCACGGTCACTGACCCATTTAGAAGACACACTGTATTTATAAAGAACAATAATCAGCAAAAACAAGTAACAACAAAACGGTAGGTCAACTGCCCCATCCAAACGAAACACAGAATCTCCACAATCCTTAGAAATCAAGGCCTGTGTACTTTCATTTTCAAAAATTCCACTACGAAGGGATTACAATAAAATATGTGCCCTTTTAACCATGGGTCATTTGTCACCTTCACTTTCACACTAGAACTTAAAAGATAATGGTGAAGCATGAATTCACATTACAGCCTAGAACACCACTGTCGCACTTTTCTGGTGTTTTTCCAACTTCATCTGCTCAGCTCTAGCAATCCTACTAAAGATGACCAGAAATCAGATTCATATTTTATGCTCTAATTCCATGTCATGTCATCGAGTTCCCCTTTAAAAAAAAATTTCAACTAATTCTACCAGACTAATGCTATTTACTCAGTTACCAAAATTTAAATTAATTATGTTCTCAAACATAATTGTTAAAAATTGGCAACATTATGCAGGCTTAATTAAGATTAAATCCAATTTACTAAATGTACTTTAATTGGTACTAATTACATTAGCTTTCATTTCAGAATGACAAATTCCCCATAGGTTTCACTTTATAGTCCTCTATCAGAATCAACACAGGGTGACTGACTATGAGCATCTTACAGAAAGGGGAGGGGCTACACCGCCAGGCCCTGGACCCTGTTTGTCACTGCTCTGTGCTTTTACCCTTTTATCAATTTGCTAAGTCACAGAGTCATGACTCCATCACAGCCATCATTTTCTGTTGCAGTGAAAAATTTCTCTAAAAATAAATACTCTGTGGCCGGCAGCAGCCAAGAAGAACAGGAGCGTTAACCAAAAAAAATACACAAAGGTTTCAAATATCAGGGCCACCAATTACTAGGGTACTTCCAAGGACTCCGGGGACTCCTACTCTTGAACCCTTCAGAGACACAAATCTAATAAGTGAATAAGCCTAACCCGATCTTGAGAACTAGGCCCAATTATGCCGCAGGGCAACTTCCCTGCATTATTGCTGCTTTCCATTACGAGGGCATCCAGCGAGTGCATCTGGAAGAGGCCAAGAGGAACCAAGGCTGTCTGCCTAGGAAAACAAATAAAGACAGATATGCCTCTGCGCTTAAGGGGGAAAAGAAAGAAAATATAATAAGTAGGTGGTTTGCAGGGCTGTCTGTATTTCATAATGTGATAAACTGCCCTCAGGATTCTTCATATGATTGAATTTAAATGCAAGAGAAAAAAAGGGAAAATGTATTCTATTCTCAGTTCTAAATAGAAGGCATTTGAAGCCAGATGGACAAGAAGATGACAGAATTACAAAGGTATAAAATGTGTAAAATTAAGGGACCTCCAATACAGCCTCTCCAACCAAAAAATATATGCAGCCAAATACTATTAACTCTGGGATACTGACTCCTGTAAATGATAAGAGAACTGGATGCTAACTGGCTATGGTAAATAAGATACAGGAGAAGAAATAAAGGGACATTAATCATCTGCTCCAATCTTTAAAAAGGTACCAATTAATCTTGGGAGGTGGGATGAGGGGAAAAAAAAAAAAAAAGACAAGTACAAGATCCAGACCTAAAATGACATGTAATGAGGATAATTAACAAACAGTATCTCTCATGTAATTTATTCCTGTAAGGTAGAGTTAAGGGCAGCCCATCCATAAGCTTGATGGATTCTGTTTAAGCGGGAGATATTTACATTACTAACCTAAACAGAAATGGCAAAGATGCCAAAATAAGAGCTTAATTTTAATACAGAGTAAACTAATACTGACATACCCAAATAGCGTATAAAGGAAAAAAGGTATCTGAAATAAAAACTCTTCAGTGTAAGAAACAACTCATTTTTTTCCTCAACTTTTTCAAATACTGCTTATCTGATCACTTTTATTAACATTCATCTTTTAAAGCTCTATTGAATATATTCAAAGTATATGATAATTAACTATATCCAAAAATGAATCCATAAAGCCTAGTAATATGTAATCATTTCATATTTTTTCAACTTGGAAAATAATGACATCCACCATGAGTATAATGAGAGATGGGAAGCATTAAGTCTTCCCACGTCTTTCCCCAGCAGGTAAACACATATACACCTACTCTGAAACGGCTGGGACAGACCTGAGGGGTGATCACTAAAAGTAAATGTCTCCTAGAGGAATTATTATTGCCAAACAATGATTTTTATATATATGCTATTTTTCTATCTAGGAAACTTAAACCATTTTATTCAGTCTCCTACAAAAAAAACAAAACAAAACAAAACCCCAGCTGTCTGAATCATACTTCTCAATGCTCTATAACTAATGATTATCTTTTTTCCTTTTCTTTACTTTGGCTGAACTAATTAATAGATTTCAAGGCCCAGTGTTGAACCTTATCATATCCTCCTATCAGGTTCATTTACTCTGTACAAATTTTGAAACTAACAGTTCCAGTTTCTAGTAAGATCCAGCTAAATAGCCTCAGGGGGACCAGTACAAGGAATTTGCATCAATTTCCTTTGCAGCGCCACAGATTTCATTCTGATCCTCCCAGCTCACCCTCTCCATTCTTTTGCACCCAGCCAATGAAGGCTCCACACAATTTAGTTTTCCTTTTTTAATAATTCCCAAGAAAAGTTCTTTTATAAAACAAGTTTACAATGCCTGAAATACATAAATTAACTCTTTCAAAAAAAAAAAATAGAGCTATTTTAAAATTTAGCATCCTGGTTTTGAAAGTGTACAAAGTTGAACATGCACTCAGACATTTTAAACCACATTTTTAAAAATAATTAAAATTAAGGTTATATACAAAAAAGATGAGAAAACCACACCTGAAAAAATAGCATTCTCACCAGTACAGTCTTTTAAAAACACACGTAGCCATAAAAAAATGCAGAAAACTACAAAACATATAATTTTCTTTCCAAACTGTCATTTAAAATGGTTATTAAGAAATAAATAACTCACCTGTTTGTGCATTTCTATATTCAACCCATAGGACATCTCATAATACTGTCAAAGAAGGAAAAGCAATTAACTTGGTGCCTTTCATCAATCTCCGTTGTTTGTTCAAAATGCCCCCAAGTATGTTTAAAACATAAAAGCCACACCTAAACCAAAATATCCATAATATCTATGCTGTTTAATGAAGAACATTCCACCACTACCTTAAGCCTAATAAACTAAAAGTCACCTTAAGACACAGACTCTAAGAGAATAACTCACAAAAACTAAGAAAATCAAGTTCAAAGCAGAGTATTCTGCACATTTCCTGTAGTCTTTAGACATCACAAGCAGGTGAATGAAAAGGGTCTGGTGAAAATTTGGTTCTATAAAGACTCTAATTCCTAGGCAAGACTGGAAAGTTAATGGCAAAAATGTGTCTCTCACAAATGCAGATGCTTTGAAAGAACTGTTCAAGAAGGTGATGCTACTTCAGAGTTCAGTTTCTCAGATGTAGTGTGCTGCTAATGTTCATACATTCAAAGGAAAAAAGCTTGACAGGAAATGAATTATTCCTGGAGCCTTTATGAACAAGCATTAAAATGTACTTGGTAATACTTTTGAAAAAGCAGATTGAAATTTTTTGAACGTAGTATAACCGGCATTACAGAAATTCAGTTATACAGGGAACGACAACACTCCTCAAACCAAAGTAACACTATAGAAACTGAAAATACACAACACACAAATACACACGCACTAGTATCACAAAGAATGGAGGGAAATTTGATAAGGGGTCTCATGTCTTTTGCTATCCATTATTCTTTAAAAGAAATAAAACGCATTAAAATTTTAACAGTTTCCAGAAAAACTGGTTGAAATTGTTTGGAGCAGAGGTAATAAAACAACAAAGAAAACCACTAACACAAAAACATTTTGCTTGTGACTCTAAACAAAACCTAAATGAGGTTTTGTTTTGTTTCAATCTGTAAAAACAAAGCACAGAAAATTATACCCCATGCAGCTGAACTTTCTGAAAATTCAAATCAAAGCTGGTTGTCAGAGACAAGTTGCAATATCCTGGAATTACAGGTTGCTCATGGTCACATTCCCACTTCAACTGCACTGACACTGTGACTGTGAACTATCCTGCAGCCTGTAGCAACCTGAAGGTATTCTTGCTTTTAGTACCCCCCAAACTAACAGAGTCTATGACCGGTTTCTTACCATGACATAATGCCGCTGCATCTCGGTCTTCTCACTGGCCAGTTTCTCACATTCTAGCTTCAGGCTGTTCAAGACATAAAGCAATCTAAGTACAACACAGATCTTGAATTTACATCCTTTAAATGTAAATACACATTCTCTCCTCTAGCATCACCTACAAAACATCCAGTCAACTATCTTAAATACCACCCTCATTTTTCAAGAAGCGGTAGGAGAGAAAGGAGTGACTGGAAGCAGCCTGGACTTGCTCTTCAATGCAAATCAAATGTGCAGTTTCTGTTTAAGAAAATAAAAACAAAAAAACAAAATCCTCCAGCCAATTTAATTCCAAACCTCAGCCAGACTTGAACAGTCACTAAATTTACTAAAAAAGAATGAGAAAATATCAATAATGTCCACATATCCAATCACAAATTAGTCCCCCAAAATGTCACATGGGAGTTTTTTCTTTAATGTTCCACTAAAAGATTAATGAAAACATGAATCAAGTATGTCTTATGAATGATGTCTTATTTTTTCCCTCCAAAACAGAGACAAGTTGAATACCACCACCCAGGGGCAAAGTGTGGACTGGGTTCAGTAGCTTGCTTTGGTTCTTGCATTTATGAAAGAAGAACTACACGTCATTAAAAAGCCAGTGAAAGAAAAATATTGCAAAAGCACTCTACGCCTACCGATCGTTTCTAAATCAAAAAAAATTTTTTCAGCATAAAAGTAATGAAATCGCTCACAGCTCATGGTATTTCAGTAGAATGGCAGAAAGAAGTGAGAAGGAATCAAGCCCGGAGTAATAAAAGACCGAGGAAGTCAAAAGGGCCCAGAACGTTCCCAACCTTCCATTCTCCCGGCCACAATGAATCAATATCCGAAGTTTGGCTTCAACGTTTTCCAAGTCTCCCCCGTTTCGATTGTTCTGCCCCCCCTTTTCTTTTTAATTTACGGGAAGGGAGGAATGCTTAATTTCTTTACACCTGCCTAATAAAAAAGGCTTTGACTTGCCCTTTCTGCCCACAGTAAAAATTATCATAATACCTTTGTAGTGGCTAAAAGGGGAGGGGGGTGTTTGTGTGTTTGGGGGGGAAGGGGGACAAGAGCTAAGCAAACAGAAGGATCAGCTAAAGTCAATATCGTTACCTGTGGTATTGAGCCTGTAAAAACTGAAACTCTTCCTTAATCCGATCACAGGACTCGGAAATTGTAAATTTAAAGGGTTGAGCAGGCTGATGCGGTGCCTAAAGAACAACAATAAAATATTTAATTAGCCCACATCACAGGCGAGGTAGGGAGATGGAGAAAACATACCACGCGGCGCTGGCGTGGGGGCGGGGGGGGGGGCATCGCGCAGCAAGCAAAGAGCGATGAGAACTCTCCCGCCACCCCCACTTCGCCACACAGCCCAGAAGGGGCTGGTTTCGGGTGCCTCGGGCCCCTGCGCCCTCTTCCCCACCCCGGAACCGGCAGGTTCGAGACCCCGCTCCCCTCCCTCGCCAACTGCGTGCGCCCAAGGGCCGGCGCACCCAACCCACTCCCTCTCCCCACCCGGAATCGAAACTGGCCCGTCGGGGGGATTCGCGCCATGGCGTCGGGCCGCAGCCAGGTGCGAGGAAAGGAGGACGAGACAACCACGTCCGGCTGGACGGCTGGCTCGCTCGCTCGTCCCCGGGGCCCGCGGCGCAAAGGGCCGGCGCCCTGCACTCCCAAGCCGCCACCGGACCAGCCGCGCCGCCGCGGAGGGCGCCCTCTCCGCCCCAGCGCCGAGTCGCGCCGCCTTCATCGCTTACCCCCCCACCCCACCCCCCGAGGAGTCGCGGCGCGGGGACGACAAACGGCTCGGCACAGCTTCTAGGAGCTTCAAAGACAACAATAAGAAAATGGCTACAACTCAATTGCCTCTCCGCACCCCCTCTCCGAGAGTGCCACCGCGCCTGGGGGTGGGGGGGTGGGGTGGAGGTGGGGGTCCCCGAGCGGGTCGCGGGGTTCGAGCCGCCCTCCACGCCCCTGGGGCCAAAGACACAACTCCGCGCGCTGAGGGGACGCGGGGAATCCCCCGGCGCCCCGCGAGCCCGAGTCCCCGCCGCCCGCACTCACCGGGTGTCTGGTCTGCGGGTACATCTTGCTCAGGTCGCGAATCATCCAAACCGATTTAGTTGGCTGCGCTAGGCAGAGGCGCGCGGCTCATTGGCTTTAATGGCCCGGAGGAGGAGGCGGCGGCTGCGGCCGGCCGGTCCGAGGGGCGGCTCGGGCGGTCCCGGCCCCCGCCGGGTCTCGCGTAATGTGGACGGCAAGAATGCGCGGCGGCGGCGGCTGGGTGCCGGCGGCCGGGCCGCTCCGCATTCCCCGCGGGTGTCACTGGCCCGCCGCGGGCATTGTCCGGCGCGCGTCTCTCGCGGCAACGCTCCGACGTTCGCTCCGCCAAGGCGCGACCGCCGAACCCGGTGCCGCAGCCGCGCTGCTCACCCGAGCCGGGAAAGTGCGAGCTCCGCTCCTTAACACCCGCCGGCAGCGCCGCCCGCTCGCTCGCTCGCTCGGCGTCCCACTCCAAACTTTTTTTATTTGTCTTTTAATTGGTTGTTATTCCTCCGAATGAATGATCTTTCTCTCTTCTTTCCTAAAAGCAAACACAAACTCCTTTGGTTCGGAAGAGGTCTCGGCGGTGCTTTTTGGTTTCTCTGGAGATTTTTTTCACTTCACAGCAACGATCTTTTAAAAGGCACCTTTTAGCTTCTTTTACCACATCTCATTTCCTTATTTTTCTTCCTTCCTGTTTTTTTTAACCCCAAATTGAAGGGGATTATAAAAATAAGAGTGAAACGCTTGCGGCTTTTTTTTTTTAATTCTCTCTCCTTTCAAACTCTGCGAACACCACCTCAAAATAATATACAAGTGTGTGAGAGAGTGGGAAGACAGCAGCCAACAGCCCAAACACCCGCTCAGAACAGCTCTAACAACACGCTCTGTGTAGGTGACTTCTTTGACCAAATTTAGCATCAGCTAATCATTAACATTCTGATACATATTCACAACCGTCCGTGGAGGGACCGCGGGGCATCCCGGGAGATGTAGTGCGCCCCTGGCGACCGCGGCTGAGGATTTGGCCACATTGACTACAATCACCGGCCCGCCACGCGACAGCTCTGGGGTGCTCTAAAAGCGCCCCGCCCAACCCGCGGCGTATTAGGCGTCTCCAGCAACCAATCAGAAATTGCTGAACATTAATCGCCGTTCTGTGTTACTGCCCATCATTTCACTGCTGACAAATGGGAAGCAGAGGGGTGGAGCCGGCCGGGCTGTAGCCCACGTGGGGGCCGGGAGCCGTCCATAGTTCGGGCCAATGAACAGAACAGAATGGGGTTGGCGGAGGCGGGGCGGAAACGGCCCGCCCAAGGCGGAGCTGCGCCTTGGCTGACGTTCCTTAGCGCCAGCGTTCGAACCCGGCAAACATTTGTTCAGCTGTCAATCAAAGTAACGTGGGCCAGGCTGAAGCGGTGGTGGCTGCTGTTGCTATTGCTGCTGCCCGGGCTGCATCTTCAGAACTGGGTGTTGGTGGCTGTGGGGGCGGCAAAATAAAGAGGATGGAGGGGGCGGTGAGACTGGAAGCTAGACTCCTTCCGAGTCTCGTTCTCCCTCCGCTCCTCTCCAACCCAAACACCCCGGCCCCGTGCTCCGCAGCCGTGCCAGGAATGCGGACTAATTAGGGTCCAATGTCTCCTTAAAGAGACAAGCTCGGCCTTGTGTAACGCGCGGAAACCCCTGTTGAGACAAGAGAGGGAGGATCAGGCCGATCCCACTTCGTTCGGTTCACATCAATTTTACGCGCCGCTGGAGCCGGCATAATTTTCCATGTGAACGCGGACTCGGGCCCCTGTTCTTGTTTAGAGCCGGAGACCGAGCTGCGAGACGCTGACCTGGGCGGGGGCCCTCCGAGGCCGGAGGGGCTGTGATTGCCGCTTAACCTTGACGCGGAGCCTTCCCCGAGGAATTCTGCAAGGAAGTGCCCCAACACGCTGCGCCTGGGGGGGGGGGGGGGGGGGGGGGGGGGGTCACAGTGGCGTAACTGTCAAGTACCCGACAGGGTCTGGAGCTCCAGGGCAGGGTCCCCCGATTCCCGAAGAAACTTAGTCGAGGGAGCCACCCACACCTCCCACACTGAGTCGGTCCGCACTAAAGCAGTGTGAATTGAGTGGGAAGAAAAATACCACTGCGTGCCCTTAGATGCTCCTTCCCCCCGTTTAGTAGGAAGAAGGCTGCTCCTCTTTTTCCCGTTTTTTGAAACAACGAAGTCAAGTTAGTCGCGGTAGAAACGGTCAGGGGACGATGCGTGCCACAGAGATGGAGAGTCTGCCACCGCGGGGACGAAAGCTGAAAAGGTCCAGCAAGCGGTCCCGGGGTAAAGGCTGGGGGAGGGGACGTAGGGGCGCGGTGGAGGAGGGGCATCCTTAGGGAAGGGGCTGAGGAGGTGGAGGAGGACCCTGTGGAAAGAAGGGGCGGCCTGGAGCAGGCGCACCTCCACCCTTAGTCCTGATCCAGCTTGGGTTAGCTCCTGGGTTTAAAGGGAAGCCATGCGTTTCGCGACCTTTGCTAGTGAGCCTCTACCTTTGGGGGAGGAAGGAATTTGGAAAAAGTCAAGACGGGGATTGGTTAATTTAAGGGTCTGAGTTTTGTACTTTCCAAGTGTCCTTTGGCTACTCTAACTTGAGACATTGGCCGAAATGGTTCATCATTAGTGGAAAACCATTCTTCTTTATGGTATTCCTTGCCTCAGTGGACAGATCAAACAATAACTTAAAATACAACCTAACATATTCTATGATCCTCTTTCTCTGTATTGTGCACTATGGGGGCTGAGGCAAAGGAGGGCTATGGCTGTCTTCAACTTCCTCTTTTTTCTTTTCTTACTAAACTAGAGATCACAGAACGGTTCAGTTAAGCAAGTATTTTCTCCATCCACAAAATAAGAAAATGGAGAACTCCGTGGGCAGTTTACTGAACCTTCCTTTTCAAACCCCCCACACACACATGGCTATTAACACTTGAAATGTGGCCACTCCAAACTGAAATATGCTGTAAGTGCACATACACCGATTTTGAAGAATTAGTACAAAAATAGGAAAGTGAATGATTGCATGTTGAAATTCTAATATTTTGAATATAATTGGTTAAACAAAATATACTACTAAAATTAATTTTGTCTATTGCTCTTTTACTTTTTTAACCCAGATACTAGAAAACTTTAAGTTAAATTTGTGGCTCACATATTTCCACTGGACAGCACTGTTTGAAACCTTCACAAGAACCAAAAATTAGAAGACTTAAATGATATCATTTCTACATGAGGACAATGAATTTTCTAAGAACACCAGCAAAAGCCACATTTTATGCTACAGTTGATAATTTGTTCCCACTGGAGCTTTTCAGTACTTTGTTAAATCACCTACAGTGCCTCTGTAGGGAGTTCCATGTTAGCTATTCTAGCCAGAATCTTAGCAAGTTCCATGAGAAGAGGGTCCTGGTTGTGTTTTCATGGCTGCATTCCAAATTCTAGAATGATGTCTGGCACATAGCTGGCACTCAGTAAATATCTGTTGGTGGCATTCTGTTAGTGAACTTCACATTGTGTCGATAGAGAAAGCTTCTTCATCATTGGGGCCATACTTCTTGAAATTCTCTATAGTCATTTCCCAGGACAGTGAACAAGAATTCTAATAACAAAACCTGAAGAGCTATTGAAAGGGTCAATGGACAAAGGGGAAAATTCCTCTCTGTTAGAAAATATCAGATAGCCTGTAGCAGGATTATTTCTCCTAAACTCTCTTGACAGTTTGTGTCAACAGAAGAGTAGCTAGAGAAGTTAAAATGTTTCTTTATTTTTTAAAATAGAGTCTTAAAACAGCACTTGGATATGTTTCCCATATTGCCTACAAGGCAGATCTGCATAATTCACAGTGGCATCTCAGAAAGATGCCAAGTGAAGCAACTGGCAGCTCAGCCTAGGCCCAAACACAGAGTTGAACTTGTGGCTGCCTTTCTTTCTTCTCTCATTGTGCTTTTTCAAACTGTTGAGCCAAGATGTGAAGTCACTTAGGGACTTGTTTTATCCCTACCATACAGTGGGGAGCTCCAGAAGTTTTCTGTGGGAGGACGTCAGCAGCAGCATTCATTTGGGAAGCTAGGCCTGAAGATTCCAAACTTAAAATGATAATATGCAAGCAAGCACATTGTTTTCTCTTAGGTTATATGTTATAAATCATTTATTTTTCCATCACATATTCATTGAGCACCTAATATGTGCCAGAATAAGAGAATGTAGCAGTAAATGTGGCTATTTTTATGTATTGTCTGTCAGTTCCAAATGCATCGTCTTTGCCTGCTCTGTAAAAATGGATCTGGGCCTTTTAAATAGTTTCCTTTGCCAGTTGGACCAAAGCTTTGTCTTTAGAGGGCACTAGAGAGACGTCACAAGTGTAAAGGGTTTTGCTTCCTGGTTCTGGTATGCAGTTGGGATAGGTTCCTACAGCACAGGTGGCAATCAGTAGCACCAGCAGCCAGCAGCTTCTTTACGTGGTTTTGGAGCTGAGTACCTCTGGTGAGACATCTCTCTGAATACCTTTCACTGGGACTCAGGAGGTTGGATTGCCAGCAAGTTCCGGAGGGTGGATTTCTGGCAAGTTCCAGAAGACTGATTTCCAGCAGGGTCCACCTGCTCCAGTGTAAAGTCTGGATTTCATAGGGGTGTGTCGGTCTTCAGGAGGCTCTATTTTTTTTTTTAATAAAGATTTTTTTTTTTAATTTATGTATTGATTTCAGAGAGAGAGGAAAGGGGAGAGCAAGAGACAGAAACAGCAATCGGTTTCTGTATGTGTCCTGACTGGGGATCAATCCAGCTTTGTGTATTGGGTTGAAACTCGAACCAACCAAGCTATTCGACCAGGGCATGGAGGCTCTTTCTTGAATCCTCTATATCAGCCTTAGGGGTAGCAGCTGCTCTTTATATTTACTATTTCTATATTCTTTTTTATTATTATTCATTTTTAGAGAGGAGAGGGAGAGACAGAGAGAGAGAGAGAGAGAGAGAGAGGAGAGACAGAGAGAGAGAAGGGGGGGGGGGAGGAGCTGGAAGCCTCAACTCCCATATGTGCCTTGACCAGGCAAGCCCAGGGTTTCAAACCGGCGAGCTCAGCATTTCCAGGTCGACGCTTTATCCACTGCGCCACCACAGGTCAGGCCTATTTCTATATTCTTCAGGGTTCTCTTTACCTTTTACTCATCCATTCCTTTTTATTCCCATTTCCTGTTACAGTAAATAAGTCTTTATATTGAATTTTCCTTGCCCAAATTAGTGTGCTTTTTCTCCTAATTAAACTCAGACTAACATAGTAAACAGCATAAACAAGTCCCTTTCTTACTGGACTTATATTCTGATCAAGGGAAGTAGGCAAACAGGTGAACATGTGGCAGGATAATATGGAGATGTCAGCGTGTGCTGTGCAGAGAAATAGAGCCGGGTAGGGGATAGGAGTAAAGAGTGGCAGAACTTCATACAGATGGGAAGTGTTGAGAAGCTTCTTGGAGAAGTTGATAGTTAAACAGAGGCCTGGGTGCCAAGAAAAAGCCATCCATGGCAGAGATCACAGGGAAGCAAATTTCAGGTGGATTCAAAGGCTCCATCTGAGGAAATGTTGGTGAATATGAGGATTTTTAAAAGACTGGTGTGTGCCAGTGTGAAATACTGTAAGATTAATTCACAGTAACATCTATGGGTCCAGATCACATGGAACTTCTTTTTGCATTTTTCTTTTTGCATTTTTCTGAAGCTGGAAACAGGGAGAGACAGTCAGACAGACTCCCGCATGCACCCGAGAGGATCCACCCGGCATGCCCACCAGGGGCGACGCTCTGCCCACCAGGGGGCAATGCTCTGCCCATCCTGGGCGTCACCATGTTGCGACCAGAGCCACTCTAGCGCCTGGGGCAGAGGCCAAGGAGCCATCCCCAGTGCCCGGGCCATCTTTGCTCCAATGGAGCCTCGGCTGCGGGAGGGGAAGAGAGAGACAGAGAGGAAGGCGCGGCGGAGGGGTGGAGAAGCAAATGGGCGCTTCTCCTGTGTGTCCTGGCCGGGAATCGAACCCGGGTCCTCCGCATGCTAGGCCGATGCTCTACCACTGAGCCAACCAGCCAGGGCCAAGAACTTCTTATACACAAGGCATTTGTTTTCTATTCTGAGAGTAATGGGGTGCCATTGTTGGGGGAGGAAAGGTTATAAACAGAGAGTAAGAGGACCATTATAAATATATATGTGGTTTGTCCTGGCTGGTTGGCATTAGAACATCATCCTGAAGCTCAGAGGTTGCTGGTTTGACCTCTGATCAGGCACATACAGGAACAGAGCAATGCTCTTGTCTCTTTCTCTTCCTTCCTCTCTAAGATCAGTAAATAAAAATTTAAATATATATATATGTGTGGTTTATGAGTACCCTTATTCACATTTGGCCTCAGATTAGGAAACGCCCTTTTCCATATTAAAGACTATTATTTTTATTGGGGGAAGCTGATGAAGAGTGGCATACCTCCACTAAAGAGTAATAGGTAAATTTTAGTTTATAAATGTAACGCTCTGCTTTGGATATACAGCTAGAACATCAATGATCTAGAGCAGGGGTAGTCAACCTTTTTATACCTACCGCCCACTTTTGTATCTCTGTTAGTAGTAAAATTTTCTAACCGCCCACCAGTTCCATAGTAATGGTGATTTATAAAGTAAGGAAGTAACTTTACTTCATAAAATTTATAAAGCAGAGTTACAGCAAGTTAAAACATATAACAATAATTACTTACCAAGTGCTTTATGTCGGATTTTCACTAAGTTTGGCAGAATAAATCTTTATAAAACAACTTACTCTAATTAAATCTAACTTTTTATTTATACTTTGGTTGCTCCACTACCGCCCACCATGAAAGCTGGAATGCCCACTAGTGGGCGGTAGGGACCAGGTTGACTACCACTGGTCTCGAGAATAAATAACATAATTCATTTCTGGATCGGCAATTGACTTGCTCAGTAACTGACTCGACAGCATCCTCTCTTCTGTGAGAAGATGGACATAAATGTATAGTATACTTCTCATTTTAAAAGAGTTACTCAATGTCAATGAGAGTGCCAAATTTCTGACCTTGTCTGGTTAGGCAGAACCTTGTCTTTGACAACTGCCTCTATGTTTAGTGGTGGGGATTGCCAAGCTGTCTTTTTATTGAGATATCCCTTCTTAACCTGATGGATAAAAAGTAAGTGGACAGGCCCTGGCCGGTTGGATCAGTGGTAGAGCGTCGGCCTGGCATGCAGAAGTCCCGGGTTTGATTCCCAGCCAGGGCACACAGGAGAAGCGCCCATCTGCTTCTCCACCCCTCCCCCTCTCCTTCCTCTCTGTCTCTCTCTTCCCCTCCCGCAGGAAGGCTCCATTGGAGCAAAGGTGGCCCAGGCGCTGGGGATGGCTCCTTGGCCTCTGCCCCCAGGCGCTAGAGTGGCTCTGGTCGCAACAGAGCAACGCCCTGGAGGGGTAGAGCATCTCCCCCTGGTGGGCAGAGTGTAGCCCCCTGGTGGGCATGCCGGGTGGATCCTGGTCGAGTGCATATGGGAGTCTGTCTGTCTCTCCCTGTTTCTAGCTTCAGAAAAAATACAAAAAAAAAAAAAAAAAAAGGGTAAGTGGACAGCCATTGATTGCTTTTTTATTGAGTGGGGCACTTGGCTTGGGAGAAGGGTGGACAAATTGCATAGGGATTCAGGAGGTTCCTGGGAGAAAAAAAAACTCCTTATTTAAATGCTACATTGTTTGAATCCATTAGTATGGTCCCTAAGTAACTCTGCTGGCAAGAAGGAACACAAAGGCCTTTTTTTCCTTTCCCATGGGTTGGGGTGCAGACAAGGTGGGGTGTGGAGGGTTGTTTAGAATTCACCATGAAGTCAACAGAAGAGGGGACCGTTGATCAAGTTCAGAATCAGTAGCTATAGGTAGGGAGTTATGGATCTTTCTCTTCTGAAAACTCTTGGTTGAAGATAGACATCCCCTTGTGGGACTTATTCATCCTGCCATAGAATGGTGTGCTTTGGGATAAATGGCTGAATGTGTAAGGATGATAAAGGTCTGCATAGGACCCCTGCTTTCAATAGTCATACTATTGTTCTGAGTGCCTGAAAGGAATCCAGGACTTCTACTTGGTCTGAACAATTAATTGTCAGTATTTTAAAGCATCTATGAAGTTCTTTATTCTCCAAGCTGATAAAGCAAATCCTATTTAAGAAATACACTATGAAAAAAATGACCCTCTTGCTCAAGAAAAACTCATGTTATCTTTACTTTCCTTGAATCTTAAAGGGACGTTTCAAAGGTTTTTCTTTTCTATTCTCCTAACTTGAAGTAAACAAGGTAGTATTATTCTCACTTTGAAGTCTAATCACCTGAGGCTCAGAAAGAAGTTACTTGCCCAAGGTTATATAGCTTGGCAGTACTGAAGCAGAGATCAGAACTTCTACTCCGCCTCCTTATTTCATCTCTGTGTAAAACCTGAGTTCCACAAGTTGGTATTCAATTAAAGTGTGTAATGTAAGCACTGCCCGGCTCACCTGCTAGCTTTATTCCTCTTTAAGCAGATGTTTTATTGCTTAAATGGAGGTAGAGGGTAAAACAGGGAGGTAACTCTGTTGCAGTTGCCACTGGGCTAAAGCTAAACCTGAGGATTCGTTCTCAGGACTGCAGGGAGCAAACATGTCTCCCCCACCCGTCCCTCCCTCTAGCCTCTAACCTGGGAGTCTCTGAAGGTGTGATAAGCACAGTTCAAGAGAGATGGATGGTGCTTAAGTTCTAGTCTTCTCCTTCCCAGTACTGGCAGGGTTCACACCTATTCAGCTGCTCGTGCCATGCCTTCGTATAGGCTCCCACTCCCGCTAACGATCACAACAGCCTGCAGGGCAGGTATTACAGGAGACAAACTGTGTATTTACTTTCTGAAATGGGTGGCAGGGGAATGGGGTAGGTGTAGAAAAGAATAACTGGATACCGCACTGCTTTGTGTGAGAAAATTCATATAAATCCAGTATGATTTTCCCTGGAACTGGGGCTCAATTCTACCATGATCTGGTTAACTTTGGTTAGTCTCTTTAACCTTCCTGATTTCATTTGTACAGTATCTCGGCCATAAAGGAGGTATGGTAACTAAACCCATCTCCACTAAATGCAAATATTTGCAGCTCTAAAAATGTTTCATTTTATTCTCTGAATGTTGCATTAGTCATAGAGAATAGATTTTTTTTTCAGTGTACTAGATATTTTGTAATTAAATATATTGTAGTGACACTGGTTAATAGGATCATATAGGTTTCAAGCGCCCATGTCTATGACACATGATCGTATATTGCATTGTGTTCCCAGCACCCAAAGTCAGATCATCTTGCATCACTGTATATTTGGCCACCATTAGCCTTCACTACCCCACCCCCTTCCCTCTGATAACCACCATGCTGTTGTCTGTGTCTGTGAGTCTCAGTTTTATGTTCCACAAACGAGTGAATTTATATGGTTCTTGGCTTTTTCTGACTGACTAAATTTGCTTAGCAAAACTTTCTCAAGGTCCATCCATGTTGTCGCAAATGGTAGTATTTCATCTATTCTTGTGGCTGAGTCGAGTTTCATAGTATATATGAACCACATCTTCTTTATCTAATCCTCTCTTAAAGGACACTTTCATTGTCTCCATGTTTTGGCCACAGTGAATAATGCTGCAATGAACATAGGGTGCATATATCTTTGTGAATAAATGTGTTCAAGTTTTTCAACTATATGCCCAGAACAGGGATAGCTGGGTCGTATGGTAACTTTATTCTTAATTTTTTGAGGCACTACCATACTGTTTTCTGTAGTAGCTGTATCAGTTTACATTTCCCCCAGCAGTGAATGAGGGCTCCTTTTTCTCCACATCCTCTCCAACATTTGTTATTGCCTGTCTTGTTGATAATAGCCATTCTAAGTGGTGTGATGGAAAAGGGATTTTGATCCATTCTACGATCATCTAAGCTTGATCAATTTTTTTCTCCCTTTTTAATATCTCCAAAGAAATGAATTTCTGGAATGGATATTATTTGGGGAAAGTAAAAGCAGACACATATTATTGAAAATTGATTAGTTGTCTTATGAAGTGATCAAAACTGAAAGGATCTATAGGCTTGGCTTGATGCTGGTATGTGGGTTTTCACTGCTATAATCTAGTTTACGATTTGTCTTCAATATTACACAGCCTGGAAAAAAAGTCCTGGTAAGTCACGTGACTTCCCTTAATAGAAATCTTTGTAAAATAATGTGAATGAGCCATCATTCACAGTATAATATCTAGTCTAGTGCATTACTGTTTTTAGAAAAGACTATCATACTCTGTGATATTTTTATTCAAGGAGATAGCACCCTACTTCCACTGCTTGATTTTATATAAAACAATTTGAATGATTTTATTACAGATTTTTATTAAATATGTTCACAAAAGAGATTATTTGATACCTTATATCTGTACAGACCATAAGTGTTTATATAGTGCTGTCTCGTGGTATTACATCTGGTGAAATGTAAAGGAACCGAGAGATAGGAAACTAAAATTCAGAGAAACCGAGGCCTCTTCAAGTTTATACAACTAGTAAGCAAGCAAGTTAGAAATCAAAGTTAAGCTTTCAGATTCTACTTTCCACTACACTGCAGCTCCCTTTTAATGACATACATCACTTATCTCTGCTTTACAGTGTTTCCACCTGCTTCTTCCTTCCTTCCAAACCCTGTTGAGGAGGAAAGTATTACAAGCATCTTACAAATGTGAAACTGTAAGTCAGAAAAATAACTGGCCTGACTTGTGTGTATGTATGTATAGGCACACATCAACTGTATAATCTATATTTATATGTATAGCCATATGTAACAATAACAATTAAAATCCTGAAATATATGTAGTCAGAAAATCTATAGAAAGGTGTTATCAGTATAACACATATGTCAGCTAATTGGATGTCCTCATCTTTCAGCCTGCTAAATTCCTTGCACTTACAGCTTTTGAAAGGAATGATTCATCATCAACCCACATGCAGTCAGAGACCCAACATCCTTCTCTGCGGCTCCAGGGATTCCAAAGGGGCTCTGTTTCTCTGACTCATCACTGGCTGTGATCGCTTGCTTCTGATGAAAGCTTAATCTTCACTCTATGCCTCCTGCTCATCTGTCCCTTCTCTCTACCAGGTTATCCTTTAGGACATTCTTCACTCTTCTGAAGTACTCTTCACACAAACTGTGTATGATTCACACTTTTACCGAAGGTTTGGATTACGGAGAGTTAACAACTCATAAGGGCAAACAAATGAAAGTAGACTTTTAACCATCTCGGTCCTCCTAAACTGCTCAGTCATGGTCACCATCCAGCTTTGTTCCATCTAGTAACTCTCCTCCCTTCATCTCCCCTCATTTCATAGGCAGGGTCCCAATAGTGTGATTGGTACCCTTCTACCCTGGACAGTTACTACTGTGTAGCCTTTTTGTAGCTTAGGGTTGATTTCTGAATCCATATGCAGAATTAACTCACTCATTCTCCATTTGTAATCCCAAACTGAGACCTTTTTAATAATTTATCCATTTTTTATAGTTTAAAAAGAAATGAATGATTTTAAAAGGGAAGCATGCTGGAAATAATCTCATAATCTCCAGGAATGACGTTCATCAAGGATTTAAATAGCAGCACAGACTCTTTTTCCTTTGTAGGCTTAAGAAATTCGGCACTTATGCTTCCTTGAAAGATAACTGTTTTGAAGTCCTTGGAGGATTTTATATTCCTTGAAAATTGTAAGATAGATAATTAATCATGTGGAAAATGATTTATTGTGATGGTAATTGTCAAGTATAAGTATAATTTAATAAGACATTGGAAACGTAAAATAAAGAATTGTTAAATATTTATTGCAAATTGTATTTAGAAACCTTTTTATAACATTTAGATTTCTGTGCAGCAATCAATGTTCTCTAACAACTTGCACCCCAAACAGTAAACATGTGAATCATGTTGTAAAAATTTTAAAATTTACTCTAAGCTATAAAAATGATACATAGTAATAATTGTACTGGCAAAAGGTATGCTAACTGTACACGTTCAACCTGTTCTGGAATGTTTACAATAGCCTAACACCAACAGCCATATTTAACACCTAGCTTTTGGAAGTTTGCTTTTTGTTGAATGAAGTATGTTAGTCACATACATTTTTTAATTATTTATGCAATGCTTAGGCAAATTTATAATCAAAGTTGCATCAAAGTAAGTTTAATTAAATTTTTATTATCTGTAAAGCTATTGCATGCACAATGAGAACTCTGCTAATTATTAAAACCAAATATATGTGAAGTCATAGCTTATGGAGAAAGAATTGCCAAATAAAGTACTATCTAGTAAACTCAACTAGAAATTTAAATAGTGGTAAAAAGAAAAAAGGAGGGGGATATGTTATTCTTTTTTTTAACATTTTGAGTATCAAAAGCCTCTAATTTCTATTATGAACCTTGAATCCCTGCCTTCTGTTCTATCCTAGGACCTGTATTTATTCCACAGCTAGGTTACATGTAATCAAGCCCATCGGTAACTAACATTTACTGAGTGTGCCAAACACGTTCTATAAATGACCTAATACAATACCTTTATCTCCATCTCGTCTTCATTTTAAAGGTGAGTCCATGGACTCTTGGACAGGTTCCCTAACTTGCATAAATTTTCCAACATACAAATTGAAGGGTGAGATTTAAATCCAGGATTGTTTTACTTTAAAAGGCTTTTTGGTTTTGTTTTGTTGTTTTCAGGGCATAAACTGTGGCTGATGATACCTTTTATGTATTTCTCTGTGCTGTGGGATCTTCTTCAGAGGAATTTTGATTGAACCAGTGAGTCAACAAATGGTTGTTAAATTTATATTTCCTCCATTGAACAAGATTAAATCCTAATTCAAATTGTTTTTATGTTCTGATGAATAATCAAATGACCCATTCACTAAGCCCATCTTTTTTTTTTTTTCTCAGCAGAGGAATAATTACTAAAATTAGTGTTTAAACTCTAGAACTAGGAACCATACTCAAGTAACTATCAATGGTTAACATGCTACCCTGGGAATTTGGATATATTTCTACGTTTCAGATGTGGTAATATGCAAAAAATCTAATAAAAAAAAAACATGAGTAGCAGATACACACACACACACACACACACACACACACACACACCTGTGAGTGTCAACATTTGATTTCATAGATAATTTCCATCACTCTGATGACTGTGTCCCCAAACCTTAATTATAGAGAAAAACTGATAATACTAACATAGTTTAATTAGCAATATTTCTTATATTTAGACCAATAAACAGTGTTCTAATGTACTTGTTTTGATTAGATAAAAAATAAGTAAAACAAGAACAATGACCATATTGTTTAAGAAGATCCATGACACATTTTAGGTTCACTGTTTCATACAGATCCTTTTTTCTCAGTAAGGTTCACTTGAGATAGTAGTTTAAAGTAAAAAAATCTTTTAAAAAGAAAACAGAATATCATCTTAATAACTTCTGCTAACAAAGTTTTATTATGAGTGCTATGAATGTGAGAAAAATTAAAATTTCATATCAACGTCGAGGACAGAAGTAAGCCGAATTCAAGTGTGTGTTTGCTGAAATGCTGCTGAATACATTGTCCGATTGTACCACGGAAGGCTGAAAGCAAAACACGGGTGGGTCTATCAAACAATCCCTGACTCTGTTTATAACAACTGAAGCTGTGCCTTTCATATCGCAGACCCATCAGAAAGGGGAGGGGGAGGAAGAGATAAGCCCATCAGTGAAATAGTAGCCTTTAACAACAACCAGTCACTTCCTGCAATCAAAACCATGCTAGCATGTGGCTTGTTCAAATAAAAATTACTGGACTAGAGCCAAACAAGGAAAAAGTAATTGATAATGTGGTTTTTCAGAAACTATCCATCCATCAAATGTGTCAGTCCTTCATAATACTTTATTTCCCTTCTGAACAAAGATCTTTAAAATTCATTGTGTGCACTTAAAAACAAAGTGTCCTTGTGTTGGTTTATAAAGATTCTCTTTTAGTTTGGGTTTGTTTTGTTATTTGATTACATTCCCTCCCATCCTGCATTTTTTTCTTTCCAGATAGTTGCTGGAAATTTCTGCCATTCTTAAACAAAGCATCTTTGTGCTGTATCAGCTTGCATTTTCCTTGGATTGTATTTGGATGGTGCCTTTTCACTGACTTCAGCACTGGAGTATTGTAGCCATAGCTTCAGTAAATAGACTGTAACAAACAGATTCAGTGGCCCTTTTTGTGTGTTGCATCCTATTAACCTGTTGGTGGGAAATGCTACTCAGAGTAAGGCACAGGAGCAATTGCAAACAGGAAGAACTGATGAGGAAATACTGGATCATACTTTCAGCTATCGCAAGCCATTAACAGTTACACACACACACACACACACACATACACACACACACACGATGGGGCAAAAGTAGGTTTACAGCAGTTCATATGGAAAATAATGAAATAATTAAGAAATGATAATATGAAAATAAACCGTGTTCGCATATTCACAACTGTAAACCTACTTTTGCCCCACATTATATATGTAAGTTCCCCCTCGAATAATTCCTCTGATATATCTTTTAACTAAAATCTGAAAATCTTTTAACTAAAATATTTCATTCATTTTAGGATCCTAAAGATCAGTTTGCAAAACTGATAATAGTTTAGCTCACCATCAGAATCCAAAAGAAATGTCTGTAATGTGAATTGCAGTAACATACTCTCTCTTCTGCTCTTGATGACTTCCATACGAAAGTCACGGGTACTAGATATTAAGTTCTATATGCATACACACACAGGTACATGCACACAATTTTGTTCTGAAATATGGTAAAGATCACAATTTAAAGTGCATATTTAAAGAAATATGGTCATTTCCTAGAAATTAGATTTTAAATGATGTTATGTGATTAAAACACTACAGCTAAAGATAGAAGAAATAATGAGGTTTGGGTGAAGAAAAAAATATGAAGAAAAAAGTCTGTGATTTTGAAAGCTTTTCACTTCTTTCAACTTTTACAAGTCAAGGCAATCATATTATGATCTCTTTTGTAAACATCTACTACTATCAACTGTTAACCTGCCAATTACTTTAGGTTTATATTAAGTTTTTTGTCATCAGTGACAAAAGATAGGCAAGCCAGGGGGAAGGCCCTTACAAATGATTGTTTCTTATGCATCCAGCTATGTCCTAGCCAAAGAAACCACTCCTATCACCTCACTGGGAATCTCAATCAAGTTTCTTTTTAAAGAATGCCATGAAGAAAAGGCCTCACTCGTAGCACCAAACCTTGGTGGTCATTATATCCTGGGTAGCCCAGGCCAACCCCCCGCTAGCAGACCCAGCAGGACTCAGCATGGGCTTTGCTGACAGGAGGACCCTGTCCCCCACTACCACCACCACAAAGCCACAGAAACCTTACCTCTCCCCAGTCACAGAGGCCAGCTCAGGACAATGGGAAGAGAAAGCTGAAATCGAAAAACAGAACATTTCTTCCAAAATAGACTGATAATTTAGGTAGAGAAAATGTAAAAATTAATAATAGGATGAAATTTTATGGGTTGTTAAAATAAATTTAGTATTTTTTTTTGATGCTCAGTTAAGCATTAATAAAAGAGGTCAGTTAATAGAAAAATGAAAAATTATGCTTTCTAACAATATCTGATTTGTACTATAAGTGAAAATGTGACTCCAAGATACCAGAATAATGAAGAGACTACCCTAAAAAAGTCTAGAATCTAAAGGGTAATAATACAAGAACCTGTATAAATATAGTATATTGAATCTATTAACCTAAGAACCTATGAGAAATAGACCATCTTTCATCTATGATAAGTTAGCACATTATAATTCTATGGCCTATATTATAGTATTAATGGTGTTTTAATTCAACCAAAGGATACTGTCATTATTAAAATTGTTCCTACATCTTAATAGTATTCCTTGATCCTGGTTAAGAAAGAAGCAGGTGCTATGGGTAGATTATCGTCTTTGAGAGTTAACAGTCAAATACATGTGAACACAGAAATATCATAGTTGGCACAGATCATTGTCTGCTTGCCAATGGGCTTTTTCAGATAGAATACAAAGTTGTAAAAGAAACAAATGAGCAATGTTGGGGACATACAGATAAATGCATTTGGAGGGCTTGACAAGACAAGCACAAGTGACTTCACTGGATGACATAACAGGATTGGAGGGGGATGGAAATGGCACCATGGTTTCTTCTTAGACATGTCCTCTCAGTGACTCGCCCCTGGTATCTTAAATCTTTACCTGTGCTCCCCTAATGGCTATGGTTCAGGGAGAGGGAGGCAGTGGACCCCTTCCACTCTTGCTCTGGAGTGGAATGCCAGTGTCTCTCCAACCTCAGCAGGGTCTCATCACCTACTGGATAATGTTTTCCTGGGTGCTGAATATAATCTACCTTATTCTTCTTTTTCAGACCAGTATTCCAGATTCCTACAGCCCTCCTGCAGCCCCAAAAGATGAGGGGTGCTGGGTGGACCGAGTGTCAACCTAGTGGATGGACCATTCCATCACAATGAGAGAGAATACTTTTAATGCAAGTGAATCCCCTCTTTAGAAAGCTGGGCTTATTGACTGAAGACCATTATCACGGTGAGACCCAAAGAGAGGAAGCAGTTAAACATGCTCTTTTCCCCCCTTTTGTGTTTATAGTTGCTCAGAAATGAACATCAATATTTAAATGTCTAAATTAGCTTAGGCTTGTAAAAAACCAATTAGCTCTCCCTGGGCTCAGTGTTTGGGGCTTCCTTGGGGCAGGGTATGGGACTGTTTAGTTCTTGCAGTCAGAGGCAGAGAGCTTGGGGAGAGGTCAGAGTGGCATGGGTCATTGCTGGGTTAGTGGGGTCTCATGGGACCATCTATCCTCAGGGGGCAGGCCAGGGCAGGGGCAGGAGTCTGTGGCAGCCCTTGTAAGGCTGTCAGGAGAGACCCACTGGGACTGTTGGCAGTGCACAGAACACTTGGCCAGCATAGCTGCATCATGAAAACACATCACAGTCTGGAGTCTCTCACTGGGCAGTTCAGGGCCATCTCTGCCTCCAGGTAGAAATCTCTAGGCTAACTGTAGTAAGTCTGGTTCCTCTGAAGAAATAAGTCCTCCTCTCCAGCTGGAGCTAACACATTTGTATCAGAAAGTAGGGCTCCGTATTCAGACTTAGTATTTCCTCTACAGGGACGTCTTGCTTGGCACAGGGCAGAGCAAGTGGACTATGGGGACCAAGTTCATGTTTATTAGGAAGGTTTCCCACTTCCGTCATGGTCCAGATTCCCATGGTCCCTGACTTTCAGAAGGTCATGATTATTATCCTTTTGGTACCAGATTTTTTATCTCTGGCAGACATCACTATTGGCCTACCCAATTCATCTGTACTAATGGAGCCCCGTATCTGTTGATGGCAAAAAAATACCCAGCCCCAGGTGGGATATGCAATTTCCCAAATGCCATGGCAGCTGGAGCGGTGAGAGAAGAGAAAGCAGGAGATTTTAGGGTGATAGTTTCTGGGAAATTTTTACCTCCCTCATCAAAGTGGACAGACGCAGTGGGCATGGCTCTTTGGGCCTTGACCTCAGGCTTGTCTGGGGCTGCAATGGGATCAGCATGTGGCTGATTAGAGTACAGAAGTCAGAGGCTAGTTCTATTTCTTACTTGCATTTATTCAACAATTATCCACTGAGCACCTGCTACATTTCAGCTTAATGCACAAGACAAAGACACAGGGCCCATATTTGTTCCTCCTATCAGATATTGCATCACCCAGGGCTCCTGTTTGTAATAGATATTACTTGAATGAATACATTAAAATATAAACTACTATATATTTTATAGAAGATACTGCATATTAAGAGTTTCACTGAGAGATGGAAAATGAGATTCAGAAAATAGAAGACAAGGAGGGAGGCCAGGCACTAAGGGGCACAGCCATGATCACCCTTAGGGGTAGTCAAGTTAGAATCAGGTCAAAGCCACTATCATAGCCCCTGCTAAGGCATGGGCCAAATCTATTGCTACTGCTGACCTCCACTCATATTTTAGAGCCCATATCTCAGAAGCAAGGAACAGATTCTGATGAGCGTTATCACATGCCTGCTTATTGGCAATTTTGGAAGTCAGTGAAAGCAGGTGCGACGCCTTCGCTCTTGCCCTACTTTCTGTGCATGGGAGTATTGGAATCAGCCTCCTGCCAAGGTCACACTCCCAGTGCCCAAGGACAATCCCCAAAGGAGATTGGAGCACTCTGAGAGAAGAATCAATGTTAAGTAACCAAAATAAAAAAGTGCATGATAGCAAAAATAATTTACACAGAGTATTACAGTTTTCAAAGTGGAAAACTGTAAAAATAACTTTCATACAATATATTAAAGGTTTCAAAATACATCTGATCATCACAAGAATGAGATACATGCAGAGCAGGCATTATATCTGGGCCTCAAAAAGATGAGATTATTTATATAGAATATGAAATGTTCAGTTATTATCTGACTTAAAAAAGAGAGATGTGCAACATTAAGTCCGTGGCAATATCCACTGGAGATGGAAATATTTGGAGGGCAAAACAAGTTTTCTGTCAACAATGTTGATTTAGATCTACAAATGAACTCATTTACCAAAAAGCAAAGATATTCTATTTGGAAGTTAGAGAGATTTTTTGTTCCCCCTATTAAGTAAGCTCTTCTTAAATTTTATTTGAAATGCTTATCAAATTCTTATCTTGTAAAGACAAAACCACTTATCAGACCTGATCACATGCTTAATTGGTATAGAACAAGGATGGAGAAACATGACATATGTCTTGTTACTTTTCTCTCTCTTGACCTTTGCAGACATAACTAATTAATCATGGCATTCTTTCTCATAGAGCTCAGACATGGCCTCAGAACCCCTCTCAAGGCAGCACTGAAAGCAGTCCCTACCAGTCGATCAGAGCTGGCAACCCCAGAGGAGCAGTGTGCTACATGGAGTTCCAGGAGTCAGGGATTTCTTTCGTTTTCCCTGGAATGTTGAGGTTCTGGGAAGAGCACCCTTCTTCCCCTGGAAAAGGCTTTCAAGCCTGTGGTTCAAACCCTGGACTGTTATGCAGATTTGAAGTTACTGGTTCAACCGTCACCTGTTGTATTTTGGAATAGTGATAGTAAAGTGAGAGGGTGGGTACCTCTTAGGGCATTCAGTATGGGGCTACTAGAGAAAGATGTGCTTTGCCTGTGTTAAAGGTAGACCATCAGGGAAGAGAAACAGCTTTGTTAGGAGAATCCCTTTTTATCCTTCAGTGGTGGTCCTCATATTGCAAAAGTCCAATTCTCAGCCTAAGCTAAAGTGGGATACTGGGGAAAGCACAGGGGATTGGGAAGTCTGATCTCCCAGGCCCTCCCAAGCATTAGCTGGGATGAAGAGAGATCACTGTTGCCTCCCTCCTCTACCCACCCTTCTCAACCACAAGACGGAGGCAGAGGTCTAATACTTTAAACAAAGACTAGGCAGAGAGAGGATATAAGACAAAAGTGACCCTGATGTTTAGCTTAAATAGCAGCAGTCTGGTCAACTTTTCTGGTGCTGGGGAATAGGTAATTCTGCTGTTGCCAGAAAAATCACAAATCTGGGGCAGGAGCCAGTGATTCTTTAAGCCCCCAGAAAATCCTTAGGCTCTAGACCTGCAGCAGTTGTAGGTGAGGTATGTGGGTGAATGTTCAAACTTCACAAAGCCTCTGTCCCTTCCCTCATGATTGCTGCTGAGGAAAATGGAGGAGGAAGATCACTCAGTGGTAGAACCTGAGCTACTGAATTGGCCAATTAAAGAACTCAGTATACTGCCAGGGGATTGATTCAACGAAGAGACCTACTAACATCATCATTTATCTTATGTCCCTGACCAGAAAGATTTTTTTTTTTTTTTATGAGGGGTGCTGGAATCTACCTCCTGCCAAAGCCACGTAGACATAATTCCTGAGAGAAACTCCCTAAGGCACTGGAGCAAGGATCAATAGCAAGGATCACTGCTGTGGAGCATTTGCCCTTGCATGAGGCTCCTCTAGCCCCCATTTCTAAGTGGAAAGCTTTGATTGGTGTCATTCTAATTTTCTGCCACATTAAATATTAACGTCAGAAAAGTTACATTTGTACCTAATGGACAGTAACAGACAACACTCTGTGATCCTGGACATTCAGCTATTGAGGTGGGCTGGATATATCTCTGTTTATATGTGGGATAATTGCATTTGTAAACTGGTGGCTATATTGGTTATCTATTTCCACAAAAATTCTATGAACATGCAACCACAAATCCAGTGGCTTAAAACAACAACCATTTTATTTAGCTCATGAGTTTGTGGGTTGGTTGGGTAATTCTTCAGTCTTGGCTAAGCTTGTCCGATCTTGGCTGAACTTACTCATGTGTCTCTGACTCAGCTGGTGAGTTGGCTGGGGGCTGCCTGGTCTAAAATGACCTAACCTAGAATGATCTGGCTCTGCCTCCAGAGTTTTTCATCCGCCATCAGACTAGCCTGAGCTTGTTCTAAAGGTGGCAGCATTCTAATGGGAAGAACAGAGCCTACGCTCAAAAGTAGTTCACTCTCACTTCAGTCCTATTCTATTGCCATAGCAAATTATAGGCCAGCTCAGGTTCAAAGAGTATAGAAATAGACTCTATCTCTTGGTGAAAGTTGCTGCAAAGTTACATAGCAAAGGGCATGGATAAAGGGCGGAGTGGGGAATTGGAGCAATTTTTGCAATCAAGCAACCACAGAGGTTTTGGAGAAACTATATAAATAGCAAGAAGGTATATGAGAGAGCTAGATGGCCAAGAGAGGGACAGTGGTGGAGATTTATCTCTAACATCTGCCCAGCACTCTTCTGTTCTTTTACAAGCAGCATGCACCTCCTGTTCTCTAAGAAATGCTTACTTAAAAGAGAGCTGACATCTTCCTATAGACTCTGCTTCCTTGGCCATAGCAGTTAAATAGAGATGGGTACTTGACCCAACCTAGGCTAATCGGAGTACCCCATAGCTTGCCTTGGTACTTGGTCTAGTTGTGGATACAGCCTCATTTAAGCTACTTAAAATGCTTCCACAGGTAAGAGAGCTGAGAACCTGTGAATCCAGGAATTGACATCAGCTATGGCAGTGTGGACAATGCAAGATTGCAACAATGAAATTGAAACCAGAGAGAAACAGAAAAGGAGGAGGATAAAGGCCTGGGGCATTTCAGTTCCTGGTACATGAAACATCTCCTATTCATTCTTCCTATCATTTGTTTTTAGGCTATAATATCTCTCTCTCTCTCTCTCTCTCTCTCTCTCTCCTTTTTAAAACTAAGTTGGGAGTTGTTCCACTGCAACCAAGTAGACTAGTATAGGTGTCATTTGGGAAATAGTCCTCCTGCTCCCAAATATTTTCATGTCTTCTTATAACTAAGACCTAGGCAGATAGAGCTGCAGTTTTTCCTGTTAGCAATTCATTCTTTGGGTTAGGAAAGTGTATAAATGAGAATGAGCCATGTACATTGACACCTCTGTAGATAGCTTGGAAAGTCTTTCCAACCCTGACCTTACAAACCTGTTTTTGTCTTGCAACATGTAACTCAACATCAGCCACATTTTGAAGCATCTTTTCCTCTTCTTTCTACCACCTCCAAATTATTGACCCTTTTGCCTTTGTGCTCCCAAAATAGTTTAAATATATTTCTCTTATACAACTCATATGTCACATTGTATGCCTGTAGCTCTGTATGTGTCTTCCCATTTAAATTATAATTTCTTCTCTTAGGTAGACATTTAAACTCTTATTGACCTTTGTATTCTTGGGGTATAGTATTGCATTGCTTTTAATAAAAATGTAGGTATTCTAAAGGTTAGTCCATTAAGACATTAATATCTTAGCTTGACTCCATTGATAACTATTATTTAAGAACATATTCAAGCCTCAGTAGTTCTAAATCTTGGTTGCACATTAGAATCACCTAGGGAACTTTCTAAACCTATTGATGCTTGAGCATCACCCCAGACCAATTAAATCAGAATTTCTGGGATAGGGTCCCAGACATCAATATTTTTAATAGATTTCTAAGTGGTTCTGATATGCAGCCAGTATTAAGAACTACTGCCCTATATGTGGTTTCTAGCTGTTATAAAGAGCTAGAGCTGAAGTAAAGATGCCATCTGGTTGGAAGGAAGCCTTCGTAGAAGCGATGACTTTTGAATTAAATCTTAATGGATGGATAGGATTTCAGTGAGGAAATACAAGAGCAGCAGTTAGAATGTGTCAAGATGGAGAGCCCAGGTGTGTACAGAAAACCGTGTGTCCACCTTACCTATAGTGCACGGAGGGGTGTGCTGAGAGAGTATTTATTTACATTTGGTTTTAGAGGTGGGGAAAAGAGAGACATCAATTTATTTTTCCCTTATTTATGCATTCATTAGTTGATTCTTTGTTTTAGGTTTTATTTATTGATTTTTAGAGAGAGGGAGAGAGAGAGAAAAAGAGAGAGGAGAAAAGCAGAAAGCATCAACTCTTAGTAATTGCTCCCTGTCTGTGCCTTGACTGGGCAAGCCCAGGGATTTGAATTGGCAACCTCAGTGTTCCAGGTCAAGGCTTTATCCACTGCACCACCACAGGTCAGGAGAGAGATAGTATTTATTGAGTAGTTCCTCTGTGCTACGCATTTTATATACCTTTCTCAATTAATCCTCACAATTACCTTCCAAGGAAAGAACTATTTGTGGATGAGAAGACCGAGGCATAGACAGTTTAAACATTTACTTAAGGTCATACCATTAGCTGGTGGGAGATCCGGGACTCAAGCCCAGATCTGCATTGGTCTCTCAGTCAATACACACAACGGTGTGCTAGGGCTGGAAGGTGGGCTGTACCTGTGGGTGCTTCCCTGTAGCTCTGCCTCCGCTTTCTTCATCTGAAGCTACTAAAGGGCTCATATGGCAGGCTCCGGACCACCTGAGGACTTCTTGAGTAAATGTCATCAAGGTGAGTGCATTTGGTAGTGGCCTGTGTTCCCCTGCCAGGCTCAGCATGGTTGCTTTCCAGAGTGAGATCTGGTAGCCCAAGCACATGACTAGCTGCTTGCCTGCAGTCAGCCAGAACCGATGGATTGAGGGACACTCACCTAGCCCTTGAGTTTCAGTATCACCGCTATTTCTTTTGATGACTCAGATTTTCCAGAATAATGTCTCTGAAGTATTTGTTGTATATTTCTAGTTGTCCATGTTTATTTTACCACTGATTTTAGAAATGATCACAGGACACCATTTTCAGGCACCACAATTGTCCTCTCCCAAGCAAGCCACAGGCCCCTGACTACTTTCCATGAAGTCCTGTTTGTTTTTCTTCACCTGGCCACATGCTGCTAAGCCACATTACCTGCTCCAGCCGAGGTAAAGCAGAGACCAGATGGTGCCTATCGGGTTGAGTGCAGGATTCATTGTTAAATGTTCTTTAACAGGAGGGTGTTAGCTTAAATGAAAGATCAATAGCAGGATTTTTCTGGGACGAGAAAGTGAGACTAAATGTAGTTAGAAGTTACATTATTTAAAACTCTTTTGTTGCATGTGACAGAAAACTCAATCTAAGCTCATTTAAGCAAAAGGAAGGATAATTTAATGAATATCATTGAAGGTCCAGTACTGATTTCTTCAGGCATGGCTTGGTCCAAGGGCTCAAACAACATTATTAGTTACTAGTTTCTCAGCTTTGTCTGCATTGCATTCATGGACTTCATTCTTAAACAACAAATAGGGGCCCTATCACAATAAGATATTATTGTTATGCTAGTTATTCTAGCAGAAAAGACTCTTTTACAAGGTACCTTCTCAACACTCTAAACTAACTGTGATTGAATTAATTTGGGTTTATTCCCATCTCTAAACAAATCAATGTGCCCAGAGGGTTGGAAATTTGATGATAAGGCAGGCCTGGGTCATGAGCCCATCACTGAACCAGTCAACATGGCTAAGGAAATTTAGTACTTTTAGCGCCTAAGCATGGGTCACGTGATCCATTTTAAACCACATGATCTGAGATTTGGGATGGAGTAGTCTCCCAAAGAAAGTTTGAAATAACCTGGCAGAAAATGGACTAGATAGCAGAGAGGCAAAGCAAAAAACAACCACAACAGAAAGCTATTTCATAAGTCCAGGTCTGGCCAAAATAAAGTCCCTTCTACCATGTAGCAAAGATGAGGGCTATAACGAGATCGTCCTCCGCAGTTCAATTCACACATCTGTACTGGTGCAGACTGGTACACAGCCACAAGGCAAATCGGATCAGTTCAGAGCCAATGACTTCTTTCTCTTCTCTTTTGCTAAATATGGTTTAAGCTAAGGGGTGGTCTAAGTCAAGGAAATTCACAGCAACATCTTAGTCTTCCATGCTAATGAATATCATGGATAATTGAATCCCACTGTTAACCTCTATATGTCATCTTACAAAAGTATTTAGAATTCACCACCAACCTTTTTGTCAAAGCTGTTAACAGATCATTAAATTAGTTTCCTGAAGGGTTCCATTTTTATGTGTATTAGTCTGGACTATCATCTGATAAATAGAAATAAATGGGCCAAACAGTCCAGAGTGGGAGAAGTATCAAGCCTTAGTAATCTATTATGTCTATTTCTCCTTTGATATTCTGGAGTATCCCTTGATATTCCAAAGTGAGAGTTGTTATTTATTTCTTTGTAATATTTTAATGCTTTGAGCATTGAAATCTATAAAGACTTTATTTGATTGGGTTGGTTGATCAGTGTGTTTTATAAAAACAGCTTAACATAATAAAGCCATTTTACACTGTCAGATGCAGTGTGGCCATATACATTTTACACACTTGTTTCATATTTGTCGGAATTTCATTGAACAAAGCTGAAAGGTTTAAAGCCTATGGCAAAACCATTCTATTAGAGCTTTGCATGTAGGACTTCAATATAGATTCAATAAAATGATCAAACTTGGCTCCACAATGTTCAATGAAATCATTTAGGAAAGGGAAGGACAAATATTCCAGCTTAGATGAAAAAGCACAGAAGACAGATCAATTTAGAACCTTCCTCATCTGACATTTCCCTTCTGTTTACCTTGCCTCTGATATCTCTTTTCATGTTCTTTCTCCATCTTTGGCAGTCTTGCATTTTATTTGATTAGTTTCCAAGCAAAAGTTTTAAAGAACACCAATCATATTTTTCAATATTAAAAAAAAAAAAGGTGTAACGCACTATTGAGAGACAGAGACAGAGAAAGAGAGAGAGAACATAATGTTTAAAATTTACGGCTCTGTGCTCTACTGTCTCCAAAACCAGTCACTTTTTTCTAATAATGTGACATGAAGAAGTTAGTGAACTTCCTTTAGCCTCAACTCATCACCAACACGATGTTAAAATAGAGACAATGATAGTACCTACCTCATAGGTGCGTGGCACGTAATAAACATTCAGTAAGATGATATTGTCATCATTATCATCACTATCATCATTAATTTACACATCTAGCATAAAAAATGTATCTTTTGGGGGAAAATTTAGAAGTCATGATAGTCGCAATGAGGGAATAGGGGTGATATATAGACACATACATACTGATCAGGAGGTACTTATAAAACTAAGGTCCGACTGAGGGTCTCCTTATTTTCAGATCCATTAGCCCTTGCTATTAATGCAAAGGAGAGTGCAAGATGTCTCAGAACATTTTATTTCAGCCCAGCAAACACAATATGGGCACTCTTGCACATGAGAAGAAACAAACATTTGATGCAATGCTCCAGGTTTTCAGAAATGCCTGATTTTCATCATTAACATTAGCCTGAAGCACTTAGCATGAGCTGGGTTCACATGAGCAGTAACACACTTCTGCTCATGTGAACCGGTGCCGAAATGTATGGGTCCTGTTCCTGCCCTGTGTTATAGCCCCTTGTCTACACGTTTTAGTTATTCCTCCACACGGTCCACTTCTCTCTTCCTGCTCTGGGCCTGGGAAGCTGCCATGCACCACCCAGCTCCCTTAGTCTTTAGCTGGTATCTATGATTAGGATGCATCAGAAGGAATGAGTGAGCAGAAGGCATGTGAGGTTAGGGCAGTGGTTCTCAAAGTTTTTGAAGTTGGGGCACATTTAAAATCCCACAAATAATTGTTGGCACACTGTATACAAATTTCTGAGAAATATGTTATAATAAGTCAAATATTAAAGAAAAAGATATAAAGTCCAAGTGTGCTTTTATGGTAATTAAACAAAATAAATATGACAAAATTAAATTTATTCTGACGTTAAAAAACATTTTTATGTTACATTTTTTATTATACTTTTTAGAATTCATAAAAAAGAGGGGTTAAAAAAGACAAAAAAGTTATCTTTTTATATATATAGATACATTCTTAGTGAGATTTAGTAAATTCTGCAGGTCCCAGCTTGAATGTGTTAAGTTTTTTCATTTTCGTGTTTATGAGAAACATGAGCCTGATGTGTCCTAGTGATTTCTTCAATGTTTGGGCATATATTTGAAAGGCAAACTCTCATTTCCTCATCAATACATTGAAGACTTACTGTCTTCTTACTCTTGATTGTGTTGAGTGCAGAAAATCCCACCATACATATCATCTTAACTTTACACCAAAGGATAGAAGAAACTTGCCTCCAGTCTTTCCAGGGAACATGGGGGGTAGTGTAAACAGTCCAGCACCACAGCTTAACAGCCTTTTGCAACCTAATCAGGCAAGTGAGGTGGGGGGTTGGGTAGATTATCAGCTTACAGCCAATTCCCCACACCTCTGCCCCCAAAAATCTAAACTCCAAAACCCTGTTGGTTTTTTGGTCCCCAACAGGCACATATTTTTCTGGAATACCATAGGGCACACCTGGAAATCTTCTAGGGTGCACCAGTGCACCCTGGCGCACACATTAAGAACCACTGGGTTAGGATACCTATTTCTTGGGCTCCCCCAGGCAAGATGCTGTGCTTTAGTTGTGTCCCTCCTGAAAGGCTCTTTCCATTCTGGTGCCCAGCCTGGGTCCCAAGGACTGCTCCATCCTTGTTCCTTCAAGCCCAATAGTGATAACAGCTCCCTGCTTCTTTCCCCCACAGGAACTGCCCTAACGTTATTGGTTGCCCCATGCCCACACCTCTGTAAATAAGCTATTCAGCCTTCCTCAACTGTTTACATCATGTTGCCATCTGTTTCCTGCTGAGTTTTTATCTGTTCCCTATGTATACTTTAGTCTTACATACTACATTAACAGTGAGTTCTGATCAATCAACATTTCTTCCACTCCAACATGTTAACAAAATTAACAAAACAAATATGTTGTTTTCTAAGTCCCATTGACATAACTAGTACTATTTCCACAGACCCATCAGCAAAAGCTGTCCTGGCGGACTTATTTTAAATAACATAATGTCTACTGATAGAGGAAATAGAAAATTAGCAGAGATCACAATGATAGAAAAATACTTATGATTTTATCACCCTACATTCTAAACTGCTTTCATTTTCTTAGTACCTACTTATAGGGAAGATACACTTTTGTTTATTATTTTTTCTACACAATGTTATGTAATAATTTCCCCGGATCCTTGTAACTTTTTAAAAATTATTTTTCCATTGAGAGCATGCAAGGTACCTTCTTTGACATTTTTCCTATCACTGTCATGAAGGTTGCAAATTATTTTTATTTAGTGATTGGTGTAAAATTTTATTATAGAACCAAATATGTTACTTTGGAAACAGGTTCAAAGAACTCATTATTGGACTCAGATCTTATAATTGGAAACAAATTCACACATATAAAATTCCTTAATTAGCACATGCCAAACTTTCTTTTGTTTTTATTGTTCAAAGTAATTTCACTGATTCTAAGTTTTTATGCTCCTGTAAACCCATCTCCTATGACCTTTCTTCCTGATGCCTTTATATTTGGTTGAAAATTTCTTCTATAGAACTGTTAGAGCCCCTGGCTGGTTGGCTCAGCAGTAGAGCGTTGGCCCGGCATGTGGAAGTCCAGGGTTCAATTCCCAGCCAGGGCACACAGGAGAAGCGCACATCTGATTCTTCACCCTTCCCCCTCTCCTTTCTCTCTATGTCTCTCTTCTGTCTCTCTCTTCCCCTCCCGCAGCCAAAGCTCCATTGGAGCAAAGTTGGCCTGAGCCAGAGGATGGCTCCATGGCCTCTGCCTCAGGCACTAGAATGGCTCCGATTGTAGCAGAGCATCGCCCCAGATGGGCCGAGCATCGTCTCCTGGTGGGCATGCCAGGTGGATCCCCGTCGGGCGCATGTGGGAGTCTGTCTGTCTGCCTCATCCTGCTTCTCAATTCAGAAAAATACAGAAAAAAAAAGAACTGTTAGAGCAGAATGGGGAAAATAATTCTTGAAAAATAGTCTCAGAAAGTTAAAATCTGAGCCAAGAGAAAGCAACAACAAAAAAATAATTTTCTGGAGAGAAAAATATTTAGTCACATTTCTCAGACCCTGTATGTAACAATTCGGTGAGATTTATCCCTTCCCCCAGGTTGAATCACAAACTATTCATCAGTGTCTTTATTTAAGATTCTGACTCTGTGTTCAGACTTTTAAATTGGAACTAGGCTGCTTGATGATGCAGAATCCTAAACTGATACCCACACATTTTTGTTAAATAAACATGTTCCTAAATTCATCAGGTAATATTGAGAAATTCTGAAATGACCCTAAGTTGTCTAATACGAAGTCCCAAATTTGGACCTTTAAATATATCCTTATCTACCAATTTGCTCAATGTCTTAAAATGATCATTGTTTAAGTGTGACTATTATTTTTTCAGATCCTTGTATTGTCTAGATCCTTGCTACTCAAAAAATGGTCAGTGGGTCTGTGGCATTGATCTAACTGGGCAACATGTTAGAAATGCAGAATACTGGGTCTCACATAGACCTCCTGAATCAGAATCTGCCTTTTAACAAGCTTCCCAGGTGTGTGTTAAAGTTTAAGAAGCATTGGATATACTTGCATTTGTCTAGTAAATGAAGAGATGTGTTTCTTACTTGTTTTTCAGACATTTGAATCATAGATGCATAAAGGATTGCAGAAATGATCTAGTTCTGCATTTCCCCCATGTATTCCACGGAACTCTCATTTCTATGAATGTCAATAGAGGTTATGTTGAAAAAATTTAGGAAATGCTGCTGGTTAAATAATGCAAATAATTTTCTTTACTACAGGATTTCTCAGAGTCTCTAATAAACTTCTGTGCATTGTGACTCTCCAGGGTGGTGGGGTGGGAATAAGATTTAAACAGTGAATGTCTTGCAAATATATTTGAATACAGAACATCATTTTTACCAGATATTGAAGAGGACTAGTATATACTTTGATACATTTTGAAAACATTTATCTAATTCAATCCCTCGTTTAACAGATTCATATTCTTTATTTTTATCACCTTATTTGACAAAAATAAGGTAATTTATTTTAATATTTTATTTATTATACAATAAGAATGTAACTGCTGCTGTATTGGTAAAGGCTATAAACAGACTTAAAATATAGTGGCTTGCTCATTTCTGGGGTGGGAGAGTGAGTGGGTATCAAAAATAATGACTATCTGAGATTTTACCCTACTCTCAAGCTCACGAGTTAGCCTGGAAGCTAACTTCCATGAGTTTCATGGAAGCTGGCAGAAGACACAAAACATCTGGGTTAGAGACAAATGACTATTACAACATAGCAACAGGGTACACTTTCCATTTGTGCCTTTTCTCCATGTCCCCCAAGTCCGACAGGGGAAATGTGGAGAGTCCCAAATAAACACTGCACATAGAGTGGGCTTGAGTCAAAGGTAAGGATCCTGGAGTTTAGGGTACCTCAATCTTTTATAGTGAGCTGCAAGTAAAACTGCTCTTTGCCCCAGAGAGGGATATTACCTTTATTTTACTGGACACTAAAGAAATGTTTCCTTGTTTCTAAGGGAAATACTAGCTCTGTCTTCTAAAGCTGTTCATTACACTAAAATCCTAAAAAAGACAGTCTGAAACAAAGGCAGCCAATGCCTGTGCTCACAGAACATGTGAAAACATGCAAGACCTTTGCAGAATTGTCTCCAAACATTGCTGGGGTGAGAGAGGGAGTAGGTTAGGTGTTCTGTTACACAAAATTATATAAAGATCGAGACTTATGGTGACTCTATTATATTTAACATGTGGCTTTTAAGGTGGGGTGTGTTGCTATCACAGACAGCAGAAGGGGGAGGATTTAGAGGAGCATCCATGGGAGGTTTGAGCCGAGCTTGAAAGTGGCGCATACCACTTTCTAACCTTTCATCCCTAGACCTTGGACACACGGCCACACTTCACTGTAGGAGAGGATGGAACATATACTGTATTTCCCCATGTATAAGACACACCCCCTTCCGAAAAATTTGGGGTTTAAAAACTGGGTGCATCTTATATAGTTGCAGATTTTTTTACTTGTATTTCCTACTTTTTCGCACTTGTTGTCTTTGAGCTCATTGTTTCATATTTGTTACCGGTATATTATGGTAGGTTACGTTTTGCCACTTTCTGTCCAAAAATGGCTCAGAAAAGATTTTCATGCAGTGCTGAATTCAAGTTAAAAGTGATCCAGTTTGCAAAAGTGAATGGTAATTGTGCTGCTGAACGTAATTTTGGTCCTCCTCCAACTAAGAAATCAATCCTATGGGAAGAAGAAACCCTACTGAAAATGCCATGGCAGAAGAAGGCCATGAGAGGCAAGTCAGCAGAATGGCCTGATTTAGAGAGGGAATTGAAGATATGGATTGAAGAGCAAAGGGCAATTGGAATCCCTGTGTCCACAAAGATGGTTCAGCATGAGGCAAAAATTGCTGATGAAAAAGAAGTTGCTGGTTTCAAAGGAGGACACAATTGTTGTTTCAGGCCCATGAAATGGAATGGACTGAGCATGCACTTATGTACCAGACTTGCCCAAAAGATGCCTGAAAGCTTTGAGCAGAAGGTCCTTGAATTTCATCATTTGTCATTGAATGTTAGAAGCCACATCAGTTTGAGTTGGGACAGATTACAAATATGGATGAAGTCCCCCTTCAATTTGATGTCCCAAGTAACAGAACAGTTGATAAGAGGGGGTGAAAACTAACTGTGAAGACAAGTGGACATGAAAGGAGCCATATACAGTTCTAGCTTGTTGTGCCCATAGAATCAAGCTGCCTCTTATGCTGATTTTCAAACACAAAACAATGCCAAAAGAAGACATTCCTCAAGGAGTGTTTGTCCACGTTCATGACAAGGGTTGGAGGGATCAGGATAGGGTGAAGATATGGTTTGAGAAAGTTTGGAGAAGGAGACCAGATGGGCTCTTATGCAAACCAGACCTATTGGTGCTTGATCAGTTCAGGGCACATGTAACAAAAAAACACAAAGAAGACTGCTGCAGAGCAAAAAACAAAACTTGCCATCACACTTGGAAGCTTGACATCCCAGTTTCTACCACTTGATATAAGCATTAACCCTTCAAAGCTGCCTTGAGAGACGAATGGAACCAATGGTTGAAGTCTTCTGGGGACAATTTGACACCAGCAGGAAGAATGAATAAACCAACTAAAGGAGAAGTTTGAACCTGGGTGAACAGATCCTGGGATAATATCAAGATTGAGATCATTATCAAGTCATTTAAGAAGTATGGCATTTCAAATGCCATAGATGGAACTGAGGATGAGGCAATATATGAAGACAGTGATATGTCATCAGACACAGATGAGGATAAGCTAATGGATGGGAATTTTGACAGTGATGAAGAGTTGTATAAATTTTATGATGAATAAAACTTGAGTTCAATAACTTTATGTAATACATGTTTTTTTCAAATTTTGGGCCCCCAAATTAAGGTGTGTCTTATACATTGGAGCATCTTATACATGGGCCATACGGTAGCTTGACTTTGTGCCCAGGAAGAAGGGAAAACAGGTTCTGGAGGACACCCAGGAGTTTCTACCACATTGCCAATTTTGATAGTGATTAAGCTACTGGTCTCTCTGTTTTCATCTCAAGTAAAAATGTACGTATAAACATACACATAAATGCCTGAGGGTAGGACTTTATATTTTACAGCATAATAGAATTTTAGAATTGGGAGGACACCTAGAATCATACAGGCCAGCAATCTACTCCCCATTACCTTCATTTTAGTGGTAAAGAAACTGAAACTTAGAAAAGCTAAATGGCTTAGGTATGTGACTTGCTAAACACAAGTGGTTGGTCAGCTGGAGTTGGGACTTTTCAGATCTCCATCCCACAGCTCTTTGACCTGTACCACACTTGCAAGCTCATGGGACCTTTTTGTATTTTAAATAATCATTTCCCAATTAGTAAGTTTTTAATATTTGGAATTTTGATTATTAGAATTTCTTAAATTACAGAATGTCAATGTAAATTGTTCATTCATTCATGTATTAAAAAATATTTATTGAGCCTTACTATGGCAGACATTGTTCTAGTTATTAGGAATAAAGCTTGTAAAAGGTACAGGCAAGGTCCCGTTCTTATAAAGCTAGTGTAAACATGTTAGTCTATGATATTTAGAATAGGGTTGACTTTTCACCGTGAGAAACACTGTAGTTAGTGATATAAGCCATTACATATGGATTCCAACAATTTACATTTCCTGTTGCCAGCTTAAATTAGATAGCATAGACTTTACAGCTTTTAAGTTTCTTTACAATTAGTTTATAGCAGGATTCCCTTTGTATTTTACATAACAACTAAGCTTTTAAAATAAGCCCTATACATTACTTCTGTAACAAATATGTTATTAGTATTTTGTTATTGCCTTTGGGTTAACAGCTTTTATTATGTTAAAGACAGAGCTTTATTTCAAGTCGCAACACAGATTGGAACATTTTTAATAGAATTCTCATTCACATGTTTTGATTTATCAAAGCAGTTTATGTTTACTTATAAAAAATTCCTTCCTGTTCCCTGGAGAATTCCATAATGTACTCAGTCAACGCAAGTTGAACATCAGAAATATAATGCAGTCAAATGGCAGAATAAAATTCAAGAGGAATTGCTGAAGCTTTGCTCCTTAAAAGAAAAATCTATGTTTCTGTGTTACAATGTATATATGTATTATGGAAATCCCTAAAAGATACACAGTGCTCCATGCACAAAACTATTGTTGATGAACAAGTACATGTAATGCAGTTTACTGAAAAGACATTTGATTTAAAGTAATAGTGCATAAAATAAGCATAACCTGACACGTTGCAAAGAGGTCTAGATTGTAAGCCTCAACCGTCAGGATCTATTTGTGATGGTGCTTAAAAAACTATATGATATAAATATTTGTATAACATTTTATCCCTCCATTAACGTTTTTCCCCTCTGTTATCAAGTAACATTTATTGAGCACTTACCATGTTCCAGATGTGGTGATGTCATTTAATTCCTCTAAAACAGGGGTAGTCAACCTTTTTATACCTACCGCCCACTTTTGTATCTCTGTTAGTAGTAAAATTTTCTAACTTCCCACCAGTTCCACAGTAATGGTGATTTATAAAGTAGGGAAGTAACTTTACTTTATAAAATTTATAAAGCAGAATTACAGCAAGTTGAAGCATATAATAATAAAAACTTACCAAGTACTTTATGTCGGATTTTTCCTACGTTTGGCAGAATAAATCTTTATAAAACAACTTACTATAGTTAAATCTTTTTATTTATACTTTGGTTGCTCTGCTACCACCTACCATGAAAGCTGGAATGCCCACTAGTGGGCAGTAGGGACCAGGTTGACTACCACTGCTAACACCTCTATGAGATATGTTTAATGTCTATTCAACACCTTATTCTCCAATCTCACCTTCCTGGGTGCTTATAAGGTTAGGTTGACTTGATCTACTGACTACTTGTGAGGAGCCACTGAGCCACTTCATCCGCAGGTGTTGTAAGGTACCAAAAACTACAGAATTAATATTAATATTTTAAGAAGCTTGGAGAACATTTTATTAATTTGGGTTAAGGTGTGCAGAGAAATTGTGAGAATAGTCTCTGTACTGTGTGATTGGCATAACCAGGATGGCCCTTGGCATTGTATTGTAAATGCAAAGGGGAGGAAAACATGGATTCCCAGACATTTCACCATGCCTGTGGGGAAAAGGGTGAATGGCTAGCCAGGTACAGGGAGAGAAAAGCCAAAATAAACCTTTTCTTATAGCAATGAGCCATTCGCAGGCATTTGTCCCCACTGAAACTACCTCTCCTATGTTAATACGTGTGGTTAACACGTGTGACTCTGGACAGAAAGATGGCAGATAAACACTAGATAATATAGGAATGCCTTTAATATGTAAAGAGACATCTTTCTACCATTGTGTTGGCTTGTAAGTTTTGTTTTCTCCAAAATGATGTATGACTTGCAAATTGAACATGGTCCTATCATGTTAAAGGACATATGACTATAACCAATAGTGGTAAAGGGCTCCTAATTACAATTTTTGCTTCTGTACTTCCCACTTACAAAACTATAAAAACTAGGTAGAACAAAGGGCCTGTGCTATCTCCCTCAGATTTCTGTCGGAGCTGCCGCCGCTTGGCCAAGCTAGACAATAAAGCTTTGATGTGTAAACGACGGACCTTGTTCCTGTCTTCCATGTTTTGGGTCCCTCCGAATTTGGTTTAACACCTGGACACTGCTCATCCCAGACCAGGCCACTGGGGAGAGCTGCTTCTGCTTCCTCCTTCGGATATACAGTTCCCTCCTTCTGGTACATGCCTCTGAAACATGGTATTGATTAGTTGGTGGAATGGGGGAGGCAACCTGGATACACATATTATTTTTCAATTTCTGTATCTCACCAGGGTCCATAGGAGAATTAAACAGACCTAGAGCAGTGGTCCCCAAAGTTCTCAGGCATTCAGGCTTAGACTTATGTATGTTACTGACCTCACAAAAATTCTTTCTTATTTTGTTGCCTCTTCTCCCTATACTCAGCTGCCGTCCCTGAGGCAGTCTGTGTTCCCCACCCCACCTGGGTGGTCCCCAGTGCTGCCTACTGCCATGCCCAATTTAGAATTGCACGTCTGTGCCTACTGTTAATCTGCCACTCAGTACAAAATGGAATGAGTTTCAGTTCTCGGCCAAATTATTCAACACCAGTACCTATCTTCCTGGGAAGTTACTCCAATTCAATTTTGTTTATGTTTTTTACTTTTTGTTTACTTCCATGTGTGCCAACTGTTGGTGCTTTCTTGATCCAAATTGCGCAAAGATTGAGGCATTTACTTCCCATTGTATCCTCACTTTGTTTCCTGTTTATCCCCATCCTCCTAATGTTGTTTTTCAGTGGCAGCCTGATTTTTTTCACTTAATGTCTGCTTATTTTTGAATTATCATTGATCTACCTTTTATATTACATATCTTTTCCCTTTCATAAATACTATCATATTACATTGAATCTAACATGCATATATATCTTTTTTCACATTTTAACATCTCTGAAATCAGCATGCATCTGAGGGTAGTTGCTAACTTACAATTAATCACAGCATGTAAAATATTTTTTATTGATTTTAATTTACTGTGTTTACATAGATTCAAGTGTACCACCGAATATATGTCTGCCCTGACCCTTGTGTTCCCCTCGACACCCTCCTTGCCCCGCCCCCCAATTCCTTCCCCCCTTCCCTCCAGGATTTGCTCCCTATAATGCTGTGTTATGTGTATATAATTTCACTAATCTCTTTCCCTTCTCTGACCCCATCCTCTCATCCCCTTTCCCTCTGTCTGCTTTTCCTCTGGTCCCTTTGATCCCGCCTCTGCCTCATTTTTAAAATTTCTTAATGGAATATGAAGTAACAATGCATCTTAAATAATCAAGGCTTCTTATGTTTGATGAAGTAAAGCAAATACAATCATGAAAAATGAAGAGGCTGAAGTATGACGAGGCCAGTGGATTTGCCCAATATCATGCACTGTGACGGGTGAAGCCGTGTTGCCCCTGAGCAAGCTGCTCCCAAGCCCTTACTCTGTGTTCGGTGCTGTGATCATGGAAAGTGTGAGGATAGAGAGGCAAGTGACTTGCCTGCAGGCACCAGGTGGCCATGGGGTAGAATTAGGTTTGAGTCCTGAGCTCTTTCCTCTTCCACTGGAATACACTAGTTGATCTATGACCTTGTACGTCACTTAACTTCTCTAGTCCTCAGTTACACCACCTTCAAGTCAGGATTTTGACTTAGAAAACTCTCCAAGGCCCAAGTGACTTCTAATATTCTGACTTAAAATAAAGCCAGTTTTACTCTTTTAATGTTTAAATATTTTAAAACATTGTCTGGTGCAGGTAATGTGAGCATGTGGCACAAAATTTCAAAAGTAACAAAGAAACTATAAGAAAAAGTAATTTTTCCATCTTATGGACCCAGCCACCCAATTTTACCCCCTAAAAGTAAACAGTGCTACAACGCTCATGTGCATATTCCAGAAATATTCTTTATATTTTATGCAAATAAAGTGTATATATATATATATAAAACAATTTCAAATGATAATCATGATTTCACACTGATGTTTCTAATCCCAATTTTACAACATGAACTCATTCTACATAGTTTTCTGCATTTGCAAATTTGTAACTCATATCTCCAATATAATTCTTAATATATATCAGGGGTCCCCAAACTTTTTACACAGGGGGCCAGTTCACTGTCCCTCAGACCATTGGAGGGCCGGACTATTAAAAAAAACTGAACAAATCCCTATGCACACTGCACATATCTTATTTTAAAGTAAAAAAACAAAACGGGAACAAATACAATATTTAAAATAAAGAACAAGTAAATTTAAATCAACAAACTGACCAGTATTTCAATGGGAACTATGCTCCTCTCGCTGACCACCAATGAAAGAGGTGCCCCTTCCGGAAGTGCGGTGGGGGCTGGATAAATGGCCTCAGGGGGCCGCATGTGGCCCGCGGGCCATAGTTTGGGGACCCCTGATATATATTATATTTTTTAATTCGATCAATTCCTGTGTATATAAGCAATCTCCTGGGCCATCATCCCTCCACTTTAGGAATGTCCTTGTCACCTCACTTGATTCTGACACTCTGCGCTAACCTGCTGCCCACACTGCCTCCTCCCCCATGTCAGTGGCCTCCTCCTCTAGGCTGGGCTTTGACACTCCATACTAGTAGGGTTGGCAGATAAAATACAGGATGTCCAGTTAAACTTGAATTTCAGGTAAACTATAATTATTTTTTTTAGTATACGTATGTTCCAAATATTGCTTGGGATATACTTATACTAAAAGTATTATCCATTGTTCATCTGAAATTCAAATTTGACTGGGCTTCCTGTGTTTTTGTTTGCTAAATTTGGCAACCTTACATGCTGGGCCACCCACCAGGACCCAGTGTGGAAACTTCCTCACCTCACTGGAGTGCTAACATGCCAAGCTGAGCAGTTCCCCTCTCCCGCTGTGTCTGCCTCAGTCTACAGCCTAATGCCTTTTGGGCTGAACTGTTGGGAAAGGAAAGGAAGGGAAGGGAGTGGAATGAGGGAAGGAAGGGAAAAGAAGGGGAACAGTGAGAGAGACAAGGGAGAGGAGGAGAAAGGATGTTTTAGACTTTTAAAATTCACATTTATGATAATAAATTTTCCACTTTACCTAAACTATATATAGTCTGATGATTTTTAAAAATATCCATGTGAATAAAACTGCCACCTAGAGTCTAAGACTACTAAAACTATGTCAAACTTAAATCAACGAATATTAAGTTAATTAAGTCAACAAGAACTATACTGATGAGGTAAGTTTGGAAGTTCAGAAGCATTATCAAGTCCTACTTGGGACAAATTAGGTGTACAAAATTTATTGTTGGCACTTAGTACCTCCCTATTCAGAAAAATATCTTTTGCAGGAAAAAGTATTTCAGGCCAAACGCATCTTCCTTTGAAATAAGGGAACACACTCATTGTAAATAACACAAACAGAAAAAATGTTAAAATTTCTCAAGTCAGCCTTGCTTATTTTGCAGATTGAATACTACCTTGGAGAAAACAACAATGAAACATTGGGTCAAGATGTTTATTTGTCCCAAAACAGTCATCTTGGCTTTTCACAGACTTATTAGAGAAAATAATTCTGATGCACAGGTACATCCGAAGTAAATGCTTTTCCTGCTCTGTTATTTTTATTTTTTTCTAGCCCAAAGTGGACAACCAGCAAGGAAAGATGCTCAAACAAATGATTCAAAGTCAGAAATAGGGTTTGGCAAGACAACCATAACATGTGGAAATATTTAAAAACGGGAAAGACCTGCAGAGAATACAGTGGGCAATTTCATATAAAAGCACCTGGCTGTGGTTGTGTGAAGGGGAAATAATGCAAACACAGGGGAGGCTCGAATTTACTGGAAAAAGCTTCAAGGACAAGATGCATGGGCAGACCCCAGGCTTGCAGGCATTACGTTGTAGGGAGAACAGTTGGATCTTCACTTTGGCCCTTCATCAGAGGAAATGTTCTGTAAGCAACTACACATGCGGTATCTGGATATCACCTTTCGGACTAGAGTGAGAGACCACAGGTCAAGACGTTGAACTGGTATTTGGAGAAAAAGAACTGCTCAGAAGTACAATATATTCCTTTGCAATTAGGACCCTGATGGAAAGGAAACAGCTGGGAGCTCCCTCGTCCTACATTATGTCTCAAAGTAGTTATGGAGGAAGGGGGAGCCTAGAGTGGGAATATGTGGGCTTTTAGAGTTAAACACAAGCTGGTTTAAAAGTTTTGTTTTCCACTTACTGGTTGACTTAGGGAAGGAGACAGGTTATTCGATTCTCCAACAACTGTTTCTCGTTCTTTTGAAATACCACCTTGCCAGGTTATTGAGAGAAGCAAAAAACATAAACCAGGATAGAGGGTCTCAAAGTGTGGACCCTGGACCAGTAGCATCAGCCCCACATGGGATCTTGTTAGAACCACAAATCATTGGTTCCATTCCAGATCCACAGTGCGAGAGTCACTGATTCTATAGTTTAATGAGGTCTCCAGGTGATTATGGTGATTTGAGAATCAGTGAATTAGAAAAAGCCCCTGGCAGGGAATCCATGTATAAAAGTGGTTACTACCTGTAATGCAGGTGGCCAAGGCAGGAAGGTCCACATTGGATTCTGGCAGCCAATAGAAAAACTGTGGAGTAGAAAACGTTGGGCCATTACTGTTTAATACTATAGATTCTCATAATGGGTGGACGAAAAAACAGTCAGGGAAAACCTCTTCTCACTGAAAGCAAACAGCAATAAACAGCCCCTCACAGTGGTGGGCAGGTGAGCCACAGTCCGCCATCCACAATCCTCCTCCCCCAGCGCAAGTACCCATAACCTTACATAGGCTATGCACATGTGTCTCTGCCAAGTGCTCACCCACTGATCAACCAAAGTGCTTGCAGCTGGCACACCAGCGAGCAAGCCTAACACAGCCATTTTCTCAACACTACTTTTATAAGCATGCTCTGTCTTCATTTGCTGTCTTACCTTCTTTTTTAAACTCTACTTTTTCATTATTAAAATATATTAGTATTGCCTTCTGTCTTCTCTGTTATAGGTGAAGGGGGGCTGAGAGCAGAAGTTGGGCAGAGGCTAGATTTCCAAAATCAGACTCATGCTCCAGGGATCCTGATATTCACTCCCTGATGCAAGTCTCTGAGACTCCTGATAAAAGCCATCCCAAGGGGCCCCTGCAACCACCAGCCAAGTCCTGAAACCTGAAAGACAGGTGAAGGAAGCTTGCAGAAAGAATTGTTCTCATCGTCTGGCAGGCTCCATTTGGATTTGTGACATTTCCTTGTCTCTCCATCTAGCCTCCTTAGTACAGACAGGTCATCTTCCTAATTTTAAAAGATCAGATCCTGTCATTTCTCTACTAAAACCATATGTAGCCTCCATTAGATTTTGCCCTTACAATTCGGCCAGACTCCTTAGCGGAATGTGAAAGGCAATTCCAATTTTGAATCCAAAAGACCTCTGCAGCCTGATGCATCTCTTACTTCCTGTATACCCCTCCACTCCCAGTCCCCACATCCTATTCTCCCCACCTCCAATACATACAAGCACACATGCACATGCAGGACTTGAAGAGGTGGGAAAGCCAGTGGCCAGGTAAGGCTTCCTGGTGGATGTTACCCTTCAGCTGATCATGAAGAACATAGAGAAAGTATTCCAGGCAAGAGGAACAGTCATGTAAGGCAGCATGGGGAACTACACTGTGGTCTAGTGGGGACTATTTCTAAAGTATAATTAGTAGGAGAGGTGTGGAAACAGTTAAGGCTAAAATTGCAGGCTTAGGGCAGATCTTTAGGGACAAGCTAACTAAAGCACTAACAAACCCCAGCCTGCACACGCATATACGCAAGTTTCAACATGATGCAGAGGGGCTACTATTGTAGTTAGGTTAGATTGTTTAGGTCCTGGATAAAAGTAGCTGGAGAAAATGAGACTCAAAGGAGATAAACCATGATCCACAAGGTGCTTTCACTATAAAATGCTGAGGATATGCTTCCAAGCTATCCCTGTGCTCCCAACCACTGCTCTGTCCTGCATCTAATCTTTGCCTGGCCCTTTAAAAACCAGAGGTTGTCTTCAGATTTGGACTATGGCTAGAACACCAACACAAAATCTTTTCATCAAGGTCCTCAATTACATTTTGACTGTAAGAGATTTATTTCCTTGTAATTACAACCTTAATTGTTTGTTATTATTTATTCCTTAACAATGCTGGCTAGGAATCGTCAGAGACTTTCACAATTATTTATCTTGTGGATCGCTTTGATAAATTCTTGGTGGAGAGCCTTCTCTGTCTGCACAGCTGGTATCAATATCCATAAAAGGCCATTTATGCAATTTGTCAGCTCTGTAAGTGTCAATTTCCTTGAGTGGGTGCCTTTAGTGGCCTCCACTTGTGTTGGAAAAATTTTTATGAATGTGTATTTACTTCTGGATTCTTTTCTGAAAATATGAGGGGGAAAAAACCAACCTTGATATTTTTTCTTCAAAAGATGGCTGTTTTTCTCCATCTTTCAGGAGCTGGTTGACAAAACTTACATCTAAGGAAGCACAATGAAACCTTTAAGTGTAGGAAAAACCCAGAGAAGTCAGTGTGTCAACTGCCAAGTGGATTTAATTGAAATAACCCTAATAGGGACAATATTAACATAATACTGTATTAATAGCAACACTAAGGCTGACAAATGATTTTAGTAAAGAATCTAAAACTTTTTTTTTAATAATTTTATTTTTTTAATGGGGTGACATCAATAACTCAGGATACATATATACAAAGATAACATGTCCAGGTTATCTTGTCATTCAATTATGTTGCATACCCATCACCCAAAGTCAGATTGTCCTCTGTCACCTTCTATCTAGTTTTCTTTGTGCCCCTCCCCCTCCCCCTTTCCCTCTCCCTCTCCCCCCTCCCCCCGTAACCACCGCACTCTTATCAATGTCTCTTAGTCTCACTTTTATGTGCCACCTACGTATGGAATAATGCAGTTCCTGGTTTTTTCTGATTTACTTATTTCACTTCATATAATGTTATCAAGATCCCACTATTTTGCTGTAAATGATCCGACGTCATCATTTCTTATGGCTGAGTAGTATTCCATAGTGTATATGTGCCACATCTTCTTTATCTAGTCATCTATTGATGGGCTTTTTGATTGTTTCCATGTCCTGGCCACTGTGAACAATGCTGCAATGAACATGGAGCTGCATTTGTCTTTATGTATCAATGTTTCTGAGTTTTTGGGGTATATACCCAGTAGAGGGATTGCTGGGTCATAAGGTAGTTCTATTTTCAGTTTTTTGAGGAACCACCATACTTTCTTCCATAATGGTTGTACTACTTTACATTCCCACCAACAGTGTATGAGGGTTCCTTTTTCTCCACAGCCTCTCCAACATTTGCTATTACCTGTCTTGTTAATAATAGCTAATCTAACAGGTGTGAGCTGGTATCTCATTGCAGTTTTCATTTGCATTTCTCTAATAACTAAAGAAGATGAGCATCTTTTCATATATCTGTTGGCCATTTGTATTTCTTCCTGGGAGAAGTGTCTGTTCATGTCCTCTTCCCATTTTTTTATTGGATTGTTTGTTTGTTTGTTGTTGAGTTCTATGAGTTCTTTGTATATTTTGGATATTAGGCCCTTATCTGAGCTGTTGTTTGAAAATATCATTTCCCATTTAGTTGGCTTTCTGTTTATTTTGTTATCAGTTTCTCTTGCTGAGCAAAAACTTCTTAGTCTGATGTAGTCCCATTCATTAATTTTTGCCTTCACTTCTCTTGCCTTTGGAGTCAAATTCATAAAATGCTCTTTAAAACCCAGGTCCATGAGTTTAGTACCTATGTCTTCTTCTATGTACTTTATGGTTTCAGGTCTTATGTTTAGATCTTTGATCCATTTTGAGTTAATTTTAGTACAGGGGGACAAACTGTAGTCCAGTTTCATTCTTTTGCATGTGGCTTTCCAGTTTTCCCAGTACCATTTATTGAAGAGGTTTTCTTTTCTCCACTGTGTGTTGTTGGCCCCTTTATCAAAAACTATTTGACTATATATATATATGGTTTTATTTCTGGGTTTTCTATTCTGTTCCATTGATCTGAGTGTCTATTTTTCTGCCAATACCATGCTGTTTTGATTGTCGTGGCCCTATAATATAGTTTGAAGTCAGGTATTGTAATGCCCCCAGCTTCATTCTTTTTCTTTAGGATTGCTTTGGCTATTCGGGGTTTTTTATAGTTCCATATAAATCTGATGAGAATCTAAAACTTTTTATAAAAAGTTTTTCTTTCCATGTTGGCAAACATGGAAATCTCCTGAAAAAAAAAAAGTTATTCTTTTTGGTCTCCATTTAAAAATTGTCAATATAAAGACCTAACTTAAATTGGAAAAAAATGTAAATTATTTAACTTAAGCCTGCCAAGTCTCTCACACTTTTATGTCCTTTGAAGGAAAAGATTTTGGTTGTATTCCATGATCAATATAGAGCTTACTCTATAGTAATAAACCAAAAAATATTTGTTGAATCAATGAATGAAAATATTATTCAACCAGATGTCAGCCTAAAAATACTTTAATAAATATCTCATCATTTTACATTGTGTACTACATCTCTTAGAACTTGATATCATTTTTATATCTAGATACTTATTTTACAAAAAAGTGACATATGTGTAAAATAGTCTAAGTACAGGAATAGTCACTACAGCATAGGTTGTAATAGTCTAAGATTGAAGCAATCTAATTTAATTGTCTATCTGTATAAAACTAGTTACTTCTATACAATGGAATACTATGCAGCCATCACGGAGAAGTGGCAGCTCTATACAAGCGTACCTCAGAGATAGTGTGGTTTTGGTTCCAAACCATCAGAATAAAGTGAATATAGCAATAAAATTAGCACAATAAAACGAAGCAAGCTTATATATCACTAAGTGAAAACAGCAAGAAAGTGTTTTTACTTTGAAATTCTCAATTAATAGAACCTTTGTATGGATAGCACAAAAATATTTTCCCCCTGATCTTTTGAGAGCAAGTTGCTGACATGATGCTCTATCCCTTTTAACTCCAACTCAAAATCCTACATAAAAGGGCATCCTCCAGCTTACCATTAATACAAACATCAAAATCAGGAAATCAATATCAGTATGTTTCTGTCATCTAATTCTCAGATTTCTTTACAGTTTTAGTTGTCCTAATAATTTTTTTAGAGCAAAAGGCTCCCATCTAGAATCATGCTTTACATTTAGCTGTCATTAAGTTTAATCTCTGTGCTCACTCCTGAACTTTAAATGGGTTAGTGTCAGTATCTTTGAAACAACATGGTCTTTGAATCCCCCCTCCTCCCAACGTAGGCAATGCCTAAAGACCATGTTGTCAAGCAACTGTGTATTATTATTCAGGTATTTTTCTCTATTAGTCTTCCTATTACACCCATTGGTCAGAATAGAGAGTCACATGCCCACTTCTTGACCAATCACAGGCCAAGTGGTATGAAGTCACCTTGGCTCATGTCTACTAACCACCCTAAGGGCTAAAGGTAGGAAATCCAGGGATCTTTGGTCTCTACCTGAACAAGAAAGAAGAGGGTCAGGAATGATTATTTGGTGGGCAACAGCCAATATCTGTCACTACTAGTTGCACATAATAAAACAATGGGTGGGTTGCAAGAAGATGTAATATACCTTTAAAAGATAATAGAGCCTTCACACTTCTCAAAATATTCAATTGCGTAGATGAGAATTTTCTGTTGAAATGATATAACTGTTATTAAATTTAATAATTTAACTTTGTATGTGGATGACATTATTGAATGGTATGTTATGGAATTGTATGGTTCTAGCAATGAAAAAGTCTAATTACAGAGCCATTGACTTCTCCTCCTATAGGTAAAAAAATTATCCTTGTACAATTGCAAGGAGACAGCAAGAGGATAAAAGCCAACTTTTCAAAATGGGAGCATGAAAAAACAAGATCCAGGTCCCTGATTCATTGTTGAGCTGCTGACTCAATGCCAGCAACCACCTACCTCAGGGGTTCTTGTTATAGGAGAAGAATAAAATGTCTATTTGTTCCAGTCTCTCTAAGTCAGGTTTCTGTTATCTGCAGTCAAACTGCAGTCTTTCTAACTGAAAGCCTGATTAAAGAACTCTGTTACATAGTCCCAATTTCTCTGCTAAGAAAAGCTCACTGCTCATATTATATCCTTTACTAAAAGGCAGGAACTGGAGAATTTAGAGAAATAGGTGAGGGATTTCTTTAGAAAAGCAATGGGGTAAATGAAAGTACAGTGTAGTGTCTGTATGTTAGTTTTGTGTTTAAGATATTAAATAATGTATTCATATCTTCTTGTACTTACATAGAAAAATACATAGAGGATAAATACACAGTCACAGAACTAAGGGACAGGGCAGGCAGAACAGGTGGATTGGACATGCTGAGGAAATGAGGAATAAAAACTGAACAGGAAACAGAAAAATAAACTAGTTACAGAAAATTGGAAAATTGTGTTCACAAAAAAGACTTTTTTTGATAAAAGTATATTTTGATTCTCTTTATAACACTTTCTGGCTGACAAATTTTAAGCAAATTTCTTAACCTCTCAGGGTCTAATTTTTTTACTTATAGGAGGAGAAGTCAATGGCTTTGTAATTAGACTTTTTCATTGCTAGAACTATACAATTCCATAACATACCATTCAATAATGCCATCCACATACAAAGTTAAATTATTAAATTTAATAATTAAAAATTTTCAGTGATATCATTTCAACAGGAAATTCGCATCTAGACAACTTTACAATGGGTTAGTGTCAGTATCTTTGAAACAACCTGGGAATTGATCAGATTAAATAATTATGACTTATTCCAATTACTAAACATTAAGTTATTATCTGACTTAATACTGCAACCTATCTTCCTTCCCTCTTATCTGCCATTCCTGATTCTTTTTACTCTGCTCTACTTTCTCTGTTTTTCATACCACTAGAGACTTCTAACATCCCAAATAACTTATCAATTGTGCACTGTGTTAATGATCTCTGCCCCCACACTACAAACTTTTTTCTTAGTGTATGTCAGCTGCTTGCTCCAGAGTAAGCACTCAGCAGATGTTTGCTACATGAGTGAAACAATGAACTCATGTAGGGTACCTGATCCCTTTAAATGTCAAACAAGCTTTTACATGTATGTTTGGGAAGAACAACATAAAATATCAGTTTTCACAATTGGTAGGTTGGTTGGGATGTCAGGAAAATATACTTGTAATTTGTTTGTTTTTTTCCTGACTTTTTTTCCTTTATAATTTGAGAGTATGTTTATTAAAGCTGGGGATAAGGAAACAAGGAAAAGGTTAGGATAGAGGAAGCAATAGGAGAGAGACTAGGTGGGGCTGCTTTGGCTCACTGAGAAGTCAGAGAGAAAAAAAAGGCTTTGGAGACAGGTTCAGGGGGTGAGCCTGGGATGAGCTGCCACAGTCCATTGCTCCCCTAGTTGCAAGTCTCATGGGGGGCACTTAAAGTTTAGGAGCTACACACCTGTAGGGGAAGAGGATAGGGAAGGGAAGGGCTTGGGCGTGTTCCTGGGTGGGAGAACATGCCTGGCTCATCTTTCATAGCAGAAACTTAGGAAGTAAAGTTGGGATCTTAAGAATGCAATAATAGAAAGCAAACCTAATAAAGTTGTCTGTACAATGTTAGCGTTAGCCGAGATGTCCTTGGGTACCAGGAGCCTTTGGATGTGAGAACGCATCCCTTTTAGACTTGACTCCTAAAGCTCAGAACTCAAGAATTCTTGCTTTTTAAAGACAGAAATTCAGTCTTTTTGCTTTCTTGGGCATCAGTTCAGGCTTCCAAGAAAGGTTTCCTCCTGTGAAATGCACACCACAACCTGCCTACTCCTCTGCTCTCCTTGGGTGTAGTACTCACTCTCCTTGGGTGTAGTACTCAGCCTGCCCCATTTGGTGGCTGAGTGCTGAGGCCACCTGGTTGCTGAGTTCCCCTTAGACTGCTCAGGCAGTGGTGCTGACCCATCCTGTACCTCAAATACAGTTGGGTCACTACTTTGTCCCACTGTCCTCTGAGTAGTGCCTGCCCCTCTAAGGAGTCCCTCTTTAGTTACCATGGGCATAGAAGAAGGCCACCCTGCAGAATTCCTTGAACACTTAGTTGCATTTTTTTTCAGTTCTGCAATTTTATCTTCATCTTCCCAGGGCGAAAAAAAAAAGACTCTAGGTTAGGGTGGGTTCCAGGGCAGTGTCCTTTATATCTTGAACCACTGTTTCCTTTCCCTTCAAGGAGTTACTGAGGCTGCTCACACTTATGAATCTGTCTGTCTGTCTCTCTCTCTCTCATATACACACACACACACGCACACACACACATACACACACACGAGCTTCTGTACAATCTTGTGTCCATAATCCTCCTGCCCCAAAAGTGTGTCCGACATACCTAAATATATCTGAAATACATCAGTGGACACACTAACATTTTTTTCTCATTTAAATTCTGGGTTCTATGAAAATTCAGAGACGATAGCAGGTGTGTTTTAGTAGAGGGGACAGAACTTCTATTTCAGCATGTTAGGGTGAAAGAGACACACTGACCTGTGTTTGGAGCCTGCCTCTACTTTTTGTGGTTAATTCTTTGACTTCTGGCAACTCACCTGTCTCTTTGGAACTCAGTTCTCTTTTTTCTTCATTTATAGGATGAGTATAGTGATAATACTTACCTCACAGGGTTATTTTATTTTATTTATTTATTTATTTATTCTTTATTTTTATTTTTTGTATTTTTCTGAAGCTGGAAACGGGGAGAGACAGTCAGACTCCCGCATGCGCCCGACCAGGATCCACCCAGCACGCCCACCAGGGGCGATGCTCTGCCCATCAGGGGGCGATGCTCTGCCCCTCCGGGGCGTCACTCTGCCACGACCAGAGCCACTCTAGCGCCTGGGGCAGAGGCCAAGGAGCCATCCCCAGCGCCCGGGGCCATCTTTGCTCCAATGGAGCCTCGGCTGCGGGAGGGGAAGAGAGAGACAGAGAGGAAGGAGGGGGTGGGGGTGGAGAAGCAAATGGGCGCTTCTCCTATGTGCCCTGGCCAGGAATCGAACCTGGGTCCCCCGCACGCCAGGCCGACGCTCTACCACTGAGCCAACCGGCCAGGGCTCACAGGGTTATTTTAAAGACAGACTGTGGCAAGGGCATGTGAGACACTTACAGGAGGTGACTTAAAGGAAAATCTAAGTAAACTCTCAATTGTGAAGCACTTACGGTCATTATTATCATATTTTATCTTCTTTCTCTCCCGTCTCCCTTCACCATCATCCCCAGCACCATTACCAACATCATAACTATCATCATCATCATCATCATCATCATCGTTTTCATCATTTATGATGTACTTGTTACAACACTAGATTTCTATGGGAACTCAATTACCATATCTTCCCAACACAGCAAACATACTAGTTAATCTGTTTTGAAGAAGTACTTAACTTCCTAAAACGCAACTGCTAATTGATCAAGAATTTGAAAGTTCAGAAGAATATGACAGAGAAAACACTGCTTATTATAGTTTCTCATGTAAATAAACATTGAGACTTATCAAGATTTCCTTTTAAAATTATCATACATAAAAATAGTCTTGAATTTTAGTCATAAAACTCAATATCTAGAATTAAAGAAAACCACATAGAAGTCATGAAATTGGTTATATTATAAAATTCTTGTTTCTAAAAGAAACAGTGAGAGGGTGCAGATATTCAATATCTTTTTGCCTAGGGCCCCCTCCTTTAAGTCCAAACTCTAGGGGAGAACAGAAATAATTTTGAGACACAATACCTTAAATTAAAGTTATAGGTATTGTCTAGGAATTAAAAAAATCTGTTTTTCTACAAAGGAGAGATATGGTAGGTGGTCATATTGAGAACATTTATAAAGCTTTAGGCAAGCTATTTGGAAGGTGGCCTCACTGAAAAATATTAGAAAGAGATGCACTTTGCAAACTAATTCTCTGAGAAACTAGAAATCAATGAATTGAAATAGAGAAAAAGTGGACAGAAATTTGAACCCAAATTTTGATATCCATCTCCTAGAAGACAGCACTGGGTGAAATAGACAACAATTTTTCCTTGTTATAATTTGATAGTTTAATAGAACCCTGATTTACTTTTTGTAGACTCTCTGGACCATTGTTTCTTGTGCATTTGTGTGTGTGTGTGTGTGTGTGTGTGCACGCACATGCCCTTATGCCCTTTATTGAGGGGTAGAAAAATTAAAATTTTTTCTTAAACTTTCATTTTAAAATAATTTTATGGCGCAGTGGATAAAGTGTCAACCTGGAATGCTGAGGTTGCCGGTTCAAAACCCTGGGCTTGCCTGGTCAAGGCACATATGGGAGTTGATGCTTCCTGCTCCTCCCTCTCCCCCCTCTCTCTCTCATCCTCTTTCCTCTCTAAAAATTAATAAAAGTAAAAAAATTTAAAAAAAAATAATAATTTTAAACTTACAGAAAATGTACAGAACAGTCAAAGTCCTCTGGTATACTTTTCAATCAGGTTCCCAAATATTGGCATTTTAATAATTTTTTTTTTACCATTCTCTCTCTCTTGTTTCTCTCACACACATACTATAGATGCACATATTACCATATATTTTTGAAGCATATGAGATTAAGTTTCAGACAGGATACCCTATTGCTCTTTAATACTTCAGTGTGTATTTTCTAAAGTTGAGGATACTGTCCTACAGAAACATAGTCAAACCTTTAAAACCAGGGAATTGATGTTAAAATATTACCATCTAATCTATAGATTCATTCAAAATTTGCCAATTGTTCTAATAATATCTTTTATAAAGTCCAAGATCTAATTCAAGATATTGTATTTAGCTGTCATATTTGTTTAGTTGTCTTCAATCTAGAACAGTTCCTTAGTCTTTCTTTGTCTTTCATGACCTTGATATGTGTGGAATGCAAACCAATTACGTTGGAGAATGTCCCAGAGTTTTGATTTGTCTTATGTCTTCTTGTAACTGATGAGTTTGGGCATAAGTATCATAGAAGTGATGTGTACTCTCAAAGCATCATTACTGGAGGTGTACTGATGACCATATGTTTCATTCTTCGTGCTGTCAACTCATCACTAGCTTTAGAAGGTATATTTTAGGTTTCTGCATTGTAAGGTTAATTAATATGTATTTTGTACCTATTAATTAATGAGTAGTTAAGCAATTTGTGGAGAAAAGTTTTTGACTATGTACACATCCTCCTCCTGAATCAGTTCTTTTTAAAAAAGATTTTATTTATTCATTTTAGAGAGGTGGGGAGAGAAGAAAGGGAGAGAGAAAGAGAGAAGGAGGAAGGAGCAGGAAGTGTCAATGTCCATATGTGCCTTGACCAGGCAAGCACAGGATTTCAAAGCGGTGACCCCAGTGTTCCAGGTTGATGCATGATCCACTGCGTCACCACCGGTCCAGCTATTTCTATAATGGTTGGCAAGTGGTGGTTTTGTAAATTCTATTATTCCTTTTACATATACAGCATTCTATGATAAAATAGAGCTTTCCTTCTCTGTGAGAGAAGCTCTATCATTTGTGTATTTACCATTTATATCAGCATTGACTCAGATTGCTGTTTTATTCAATGTTTTATAATCCATTATTATTCTTATATATCTTGATGATCAAATTTACCAATAAATCCCCTTTGAGCTGGCTCCTCTGTCCTTTTGACATAAATCCTTGGATGTATTTTTATTTTCTGCCACAAGATATTTCAGGTTTATCATTTTGTTTCCTTGTTCCAACCCTATATTCAGGCATTTCTTTAGGACCCTTGGTTTCTTTCTTTTTTGTTGTTTATTTTATTGAATTTATTAGGGTGACACTAGTTACCATAATTATAGTTTTCAGGTGTCCAATACTATAAGACATCTCTGCATGCCACATTGTGTGTTCACTCCTCCCCAAGTCTTCATCTGTCACCATTTATCCCCCATACCCTCCTCCCTCTCTCCCCTCCCAGCAATCACCACACTGTTTTCTGTGTCCATAAGTTATTTTTTTGTCCTTTTCTGCTCCACCTCTCTCCCTCCCTTGCCTAGTCACCCCTATGTTGTCAACCTGTTCTCTGTGTATGAGTCTATCTCTATTTTACATGTTAGTCCATTTTGTTTATTAAATTCCACATATGACTGAGATTTACATGGTACTTGTCTTTCTCTGACCGGCTTATTTCACTTAGCATAATGCTCTCCAGGTTCATCCATACTGTCACAAATTGTAAAACTTCCTTCTTTTTATGGCTGTGTAGTATTTCATTGTGTAAATATACTACAGCTTTTTTATCTACTTATTTACTGATAGGCATATAGGTTGTTTCCATATCTTGGGTATTATAAATAATGCTGCAGTAAACATAGGGGTGAATATATTCTTTCAAATTAATGTTTCAGGATTCTTAGGACATATTCCCAGAAGTGGGATTGCTGGGTCAAAAGGTAGTGCAATTTTAAATTCTTTGAGATAATTCCATACTGCTTTCCACAGTGCAGATAGTTTTTTTTTTAATTGAGGTATAATTGACATATAACATTATATTAGTTTTAGATAACATCATATTAGTTTCAAATACAACATAATGATTCAATATTTGTATACATTGTGAAATGATCACTGCAATAATTCTCATTAATATCATTGCCATATATAGTTACAAAAGTTTTTTTTCTTGTAATGAGGACTTTGATTTTTATTTTTTTAGTAGAGAGTACTATTCAGAAATCAAGCTCTGAATAGCTTGGATGCTTATTGCTACTGGAGTGTCATTGCATCCAGACCCATTCTGCAGACAAAGCTAAGGAATACATGCGTGTAATACACATACCCACACATGTACACATATAGCTATGTGTATTTAAAAACCATGATGCTACATTGACACTTCCAATTCCAGTTTAGTACTACAGGCTTAATCCCAGCATTCCTTCTTTTTATATTTGTAACTCCCTTCTTTTTGGAGAGAAATCTCCTCCATTATACTCATTTTATTTATTTATATATTTGTTCAATACACTGAAATAGCCAATATTCTGATGTCACAGGCTTTTCCCTGCATCCTAATGCTGCCAACTCACTGCCCCGGCCTTACTGAATATGCCAACTGCTCAGCTCCTACCAAGGAGAACAGGAGGGAGGTTAGTTTATACTCTTGCATTATTAATTAACATTACCTGGAGAGAGAATAAAGAAGGAGATACTTGAAATATTAATAAAAACTGTTCAGATGCATCAAATATTAAACTAAATATTTTGCCTGATTTATGCTAAGGATATTTTCCTTGTCATATAGGCTTTGGTGCTAGTCTACATTTATATAAATCTTATTAGCAGTGCGAATGGCTCACTTAAATACGTTTAGATTTATTCTTACAACTTCCTGATTCAATTTATCGTATATGATTGACAGATGGACTTATTTGGGACAAATTTATGATTTTGATGTTGTAAGTAATTATTAAGCCTGGCAGGGTAGGGCATGCCATTGCCTCCCAGAAATGTTTAAGGACAGTCAAAATTCACTAGTTCTTTCTTCTCTGAAGCTAAGATACATATATCACACAGCTGAAACATGAAATTCTATTATTTTCTCTTTTTCTACCCCTCATAAACGTGTCTTTCTTTCTATGCATAGGATGTGCTTAAGAACAGGATATATCTCTATAGGACATATGGATCCCAGATATGTTTGGTGAGCCTCTCTCTCTATTTCTCTCCTTCTCTCTCTCTCTCTCTGTCTCTCTCTCTGTCTCTCTCCCTATCTCTAGAATTGGGGGTGAGGTCGGTGTTTGCTAAGAAGATATTTTTAAAACAGTATTTTTATATTTTTCTCTCTCCTGTTCTTTATTTTAGAGTGACGTTATCAGGGAAATAAAGATGGAATATAGAATTTTGGGGGGAATAAAGGATTTTTATCACACCCAAATCCATGAAGTAAATATTTTCTCCTCCCTTCTTCCTTTCCAAATCATTGTCAAAATGTGCTGAAAGCTTGAAAACATTAAAGCAATATGATGACTAAGGGCCTCCAACTAAATGATTACTTTATGGAAATTTTTATGAAATTCTGTTTACAAAATTTGCACTTATGTGCTCAGAGGCCTTAACAACGGAATAATTACACTGAAGTGGTTTCACCTTACAGTGTCATGATGACTCTAACTCGCACTAAGTCTATTTCAAGGAAACGCAGTAATGATCCTGCATCATCATGTCCATGGAGCATTAGTTTTAAGTCAGATTTGTTCAAATAAATTCAGTCCTCAGAACAGGAATGACAATTATGGGTTTGTTAGTCTATTGCTAGACTTTTCATGTTTTTTCCCCCTAAAATTCTGAGAACCCATTGGCCCTCTAAATTGGAAAACCTAGTTCTGAATAATGTGTCAATACACTTAAAGGAATTAGTATAAATAATTTTAAATCATAGTGGTAACGTTTGGTCATTGTCTATTATCACTTCTACAAACCATTATTTTGTTTCAATATTCAGGTAAATAGAAGGGTGCATACATTAGAACTTTGCTAGTAGAGAATCTGAGAATCTTTATGGGGTAGGTTAATTAGTATCCAAGAGGATTTAGAGATCTTCAAATAAAGAGGGCTCCAGATTATAGATTAATTACTTGATAGCATATACTTGAAAGGGTCAGTCTAGAAATGTTCCATTAGTCAAGAAACAAGAGGCATTCTTAGGGATCAATGGAAAGAAATTAGATAAAAATATTGTCAATAACTTTTGTTTAAAGAGATCATATTTTCTTTTTTTCTTTACTTCCAATACTAATCTAGTATATGAGTATACATTTTTATGTATAAAGCACTCTTCATATATGTTACCTCATATAAATCTGCTTGGGCATATTTACAACAGGAAAAGTTAGAACCTTACAAAAGATTAAATTCAAACAGAAGGATTCTTAAATATCATAATTTATGCTTGCAAATATAAATGTTTTTTAGGGTTTAGCACATTAAACAAGGCTATAAGAATAGCCTCCCAAATCTGCTAATTTAATATATTCTGCTATTTTATTTTATTTTATGTTTTGGTGGGGTATTTTCTTCTGTTGTTGAACTCTTCTAGTTTAGTTTCAGATACAGTGTGAAGTCTGTATGACTTTTGCAAAGAGAAATAGATGATTTTTTTGTTTCATGGAATGACAGAAGACTAAAGTTAGTTTTTATTTGTTTGTTTGTTTGTAATGAATGTTGAAGAAATGTTTTCTCCATAACTTATCTCTTATGGCAGCTTCATTACTTTTAGATTTGTCAATGAAAGTGAAAATCAGACTATAACATGATGGCGATAATGTGCCATGGTGCCCAGGGAGCAGGTGGCAGTGTGGGGTGAATGAATGTTTCATGGAGTCAAGTTTGATCATCTTGGACAGTGGCTGAACAGTCCTGGCTCAGGGAAATTGGGTTGGAGACACTTGTAGGCAAAATTTAGGACAAGATTCCAGAAGTTTAAATTGAGGAGTTGGCTCTATTTTATTTCATTTATAGATGCCTGGTTTTCTATCCCTCCTATAAATAAGAGACTGCAAATATTCCCAATTAAAACAGAAGATGTTCAGGCTGGGCTAATGGGGCACCAAATAATTGGATGAAAATCCTCTTTACCTCAGAACCCTGCCCCCATCTCACTCAAACACCCAGAGAGTCTGGCTCATACTTTAAAGCTAAACATTGGGCTTCTAGAAAGATTGCAGATGTTTGATTGAAGGCCTCAGTTTTCAGGCAGATGCTGTCATTTGTGTCCAAAGTTGGAGGGTTAGCAAGGGTCATTTTATAAAATATATATATTATCTTGGGCATCTTTACTTTGTCTCTTGATCATATTTCTTTTACTGATGTTAATTCTATTAAACTAGAGATTCTTATGAATATTGGTCTCAGGACCCCTTTATGCTCCTAAAAATGTTTGAGAACTTGAAAGAACTCTTGTTTACATGGGTGTTATAAAATGATAATTACCAAATTAAAATTAAAATGGGGCCCTGGCCGGTTGGCTCAGTGGTAGAGCGTCAGCCTGGCATGCAGAAGTCCCGGGTTCGATTCCCAGCCAGGGCACACAGGAGAAGCGCCCATCTGCGTCTCCACCCCCCAACCCCTCCTTCCTCTCTGTCTCTCTCTTCCCCTCCCGCAGCCGAGGCTACATTGGCGCAAAAGATGGCCCGGGCACTGGGGATGGCTCCTTGGCCTCTGCCCCAGGCGCTAGAGTGGCTCTGGTTGCAGCAGAGCATCACCCCAGATGGGCAGAGCATCTCCCCCTGGTGGGCGTGCTAGGTGGATCCCAGTCGGGTGCATGCGGGAGTCTGTCTGACTGCCTCCCCGTTTCCAGCTTCAGAAAAATGCAGAAAAGGAAAAAAAAAATAATTAAAATGGGAAAATTTAAAGTATTTATTAAATTATTACAAAGTGACAATAATAAACCCATTACATGTTAATATAAATAACATTTTTATCAACATACCTTTATTGTCTAAAACAAAGATATTGGCCCTGGCCGGTTGGCTCAGCCGTAGAGCGTCGGCCTGGCGTGCGGGGGACCCGGGTTCGATTCCCGGCCAGGGCACATAGGAGAAGCGCCCATTTGCTTCTCTGCCCCCCCCTTCTTCTCTGTCTCTCTCTTCTCCTCCCGCAGCCGAGGCTCCATTGGAGCAAAAGATGGGGGGCGCTGGGGGGATCCCGGTCGGGCGCATGCAGGAGTCTGTCTGACTGTCTCTCCCCGTTTCCAGCTTCAGAAAAATACAGAAAAAAAACACACAAAAAAACCCAAAACAAAACAAACAAACAAAAAAAACCCAAAGATATTTAGTGAGAAGAGTGGCATTGCTACACTATACATTTTTGAAAATCTCTTTTATGTCTGGTCATGTGATCTATTGTGACATCAGATGTTGCTACGATATCCTCATGAAATAAAGAGAGTGAAAGAGGCAAGATAATCTTAGTATTATGTTCTTAGTATCATAATTTTAACCTCAAGGCTCCTTTGAAGGGTTTCGGGACTGCTGTTGGTTCCCGCACAGCACTTGGAGAACTGCTGAGATAAACGAAACTGAGTAAAATTACGATCAGGTTAGAGACCCTGGTTCAGAGTTGTATGAGGGTAAGAGTTTTAACAGGCTTTCACTCTTTAGAAGTTAGCTTAATTGTCACCACTTCAGAGAGGCTTTCTCTGTTAATTCTCCCTGAAGTAAGCATTACCCACTCTCAATATTCTAGAGTTTCATACCCTGATCTTTCTTAGTTTTCTTTTCTTTTTTCCTTTATGGACTTATTCCAACTTGTAATTTTAAAATTTACCTCGTTTTTTGCCCTTCATGTTAACTCAGCTGTTGCTCTCACTAGACTATAATCTTCTTCAGTTTTCCTGCCTTATCCACGGTTGTATCCTTCATATATAGCATTAGGGCTAGCACAGAGTCAGCATTCAGTAATTCAATAGCTATTTGCTAGTTTAATTAATGAATAAATTAGTGGCAGTTTTGCTTTTCCCACTTTTCTTTTGGTCCTTAGTTCTTATATGGAGATGATCATTGGACATAGGAAAATTATAGTAAATACATTTTCATTCATTCATTCAAATTAAAACAAACAAACAAACAGTGTTTCTAGAGTACCTTTTATGTGCTGGTCAAGTTTAAAGGATAAAAAGATGTGGGAGATATAGTATCTAATTTCAGTCATCTCTCTCTGTAGTAAGGCACACCAAGAGAGGAAACTTTAGTTAAATCTTTATAGAGAATGTAGGTTCTATCAGGAGAGAAGCAAGTCATAGTCCCCGAGGTGAGTAAAAGCCTGGCATATTGAAGGAACTGCAAGGAAGTCAGTATGGCTGAATCATTTATATTGCAAAAGGATTCCAGGGGAACTAGAAAGAAGAGTGACATATGAACATAAAAAGGTATGCAGACCCTAGGACCCCACTTGGGTTCTGGGTTATGGAGTTTGGACTTTATCCTAAAGGCAGAACATACATAGATTCATCATACCCATGTACAAGAGGAAGTTCCAGTTTCTCCACATCCTTGTTTATACTTGCTGATTACTGTTGTCTTAACAATAGCCATCCTGATGGATGTGACATGATATCTCATTATGGGTTTGATTTGTGTTTTCTTTTAGACTAGTGATGTTGAGTACCTACCTTTTCACGGCTGGCCATTTGTGTATCATCTTTGGAGAAATGTCTGTTGAATCTTTTGCACATTTTTAAACTGGGTTTGTTTGTCTTTGAAAAAAAAAGTCCAAAAAGTACAGAGCCTTTCATCACCATCCTGCTATGCAGATCCACAGTCAAGGAGGACTCAAGACTTTTAGCTATATTTGCTCATAGGTATCTAAACCTTAGTAATTTATAAGAGGTACAAAATAGAATGCCAATTTTCTAGTTAAAAGAAGCCATTATGCTTAACAAAATATTTGTAGGAAGTTAACTTGATGCTACTAATTCAGAATTAGGGACTGATTATTTTGAAAATAAGCATTTCTTACTACCATAAAGGTAAAAATTAAACCCAGAAACATATAAAAAGGATAACAGACAAGTTAGAGATTTCCAGGAATAAAATTGGTTTAACATTTGAAAAATGAACTAATGAAATTTACTTCATTTATAGATTAAAAGGGAAAAGTCATGTGATCATCGCAGTAGATATATTAATGACATTTGATAAATCCAACATTTATTCATAATTATAACTCTTAGAAAACTAGGAACAGATAAGAACTTTTTAAATCTGATAAAGGGTATCATAAAAAATATAAAAAATAATCAACTTTGGGTTCAAATACTAAAAGTTTTTACCCTGAGTTTGGAAAGAGTATAAAGATGTCAGTTTTTACCACTTTTCTTGAACATTTAACTAGAGGCCCTAGTCAGTAAAAAAAAAAAAAAAAGATAGAAGAACTAAAAAGAGAGGGAGGAAAACATCTTATTTGCAGGTGGTGTACATAAAAACTCTAAAAGCAAGAGTCAATAATAAAATTATGATATACCTATATATTAAAAATAAATTATTAGATATTAAAATAAAAACACATGCACAATAGTATAAAAAATTTGGTACCTAGGGATACATTTAACAAAGAATGAACAAAATTTCTGCACAGATAGCTAAAAAAAACTACTGAGATAATTTAAAATACTAAATAAATGAAAGGGCATACTATTTTTAAGAATCAGAGGGCTTGTTTTTGTTAAAATGTGAATCTACTCTAAAATTATGTAAAAGATTTAATAAAATCCAGTTAAAATTTCATATATTTTTTGTGATATTAACAAGTCAATTCTAAAATTTATATGAAAGTACAAATGTCCAAAATTAGCAAAGATAATCTAAAAAAGAGGGATAAAGAGGTCTTACATAGGCATTTATTAAGATTACATTAATCAGGCCCTGGCCAGTTGGCTCAGTTGTAGTGTCAGCGGGAGTGTGGATGTCCTTGATTCTATTCCTCGTCAGGGCACACAGGAGAAGTACCCTCCTGCTTCTCTACTCCTCCCCCTCTCCCTTTTGCTTCTCTCTCTCTCTCTCTCTCTCTCTCTCTTTTTTCCCCTCTTGCAGCCATGGCTCGATTGGAAAGAGTTGACCCTGGGTGCTGAGGATGGCTCCAGGGTCTCCAACTCAGCTGCTAAGAAAAGGTTGGTGCTGAGCAATGGAGCAATGACCCAGATAGGCAGAACATCACCCCCTAGTGGTCTTGCTGGGTGGATCCCAGTTGGGGTGCATACAGGAGTCTATCTCTATGCCTCCTCTCCTCTCAATGAATAAAAAAAGAAAAAAAAAAGACTACATTAATAAAAATAGTATTGTTGCAAAGATGGAAAAATGGAAAGAATAGAGTCCAAAAACAAATTTCCATAAATAGGGATTTACAACAAATGCACCACTTCAACACAACATAAACCAAGGTCTTTCTTGGAAAGAGTGCTAAGTCAACTTGATATACCTATTTTAAAATAAAATGAATTTTGACACTTAAAAACTTACACCATCCACAAAAATCACTTCCAGAAGCATTATATAAATAAATAAACAAATTAAAACTAAACTTCTTAGAAAATATTGAAGAGTTTTTTTTTTAACCTTCAGTTAGGCAGTTTTCCTAAATAGAATGCAAAGAACACTAGCTATAGAAGGAAAGATCTATTAAATGGATTGCATTAAAGTTCATCAGATGACATAATTCAGATAGCGAAGAGTCTAGTGAGAGTTGAAGAAGAAATTTGCTATAAATAAATATAATTATTAAAAATTCATACTTTGTATATCAGTAAGAAAAAACAGACATCATAACATAAATGGGCAATACTTTGAACACGAATTTTATGAAAAAGGTATTTAAAGATTAATAAGTAGGTGGAAAGATGTTCAACACCACTGCGTATCTGGGCCATATAAATAGAGACACAGTGAGATATCATTATGTGGTCACAAGAATGATTAAACTAAACACAAAACCCAAAACTCTGGAATACTTCAAGTGTTTGAGGGATGTAGAGTAATTTGAATTCACATGCAGTTTGGGAAACTGTTTGTCAATATATTCTAAATATTAAAAACCTGCTTATTCTGTAACTTAATAATTTTCCTCCTAGATATATACCAGAAAGAAATGTTACATATGTGCATCAAAACATCTACAAGACTGTTCATAACAAGCCCAGATTGGGAAAAACTCAAATGTCCATTAAAAATGAATAGATCAATAAATTGTGACACAGTAATACAATGGAATACCACACAGCAATGAGAATGAACAAATGGCAGCTATCTGCAACGGTGTGGATAAATCTCACTGATAAAGATTGAGTGAAAAATACAGAAACAGATGAGTCCAACTATATAACACATTTATTTAAAAAGTAAAAATCAGCACACTGATCTTTGGTAATGGATTCTAGAGTTCCTTTGCTGTGCGGTGGGAATGGGGTAAGTAATGACTAGAAGGAGGCATGAAGGAAGCTTTTGGTTTGCTCTTAATAATCTATATCTGGATTATTCAGGGTTAGGTTTATTTTGTAAAGTTCATGAAAATATTTATTTTAGACTTGTACACTTTATGTATGTATGTTTGTACACTTTATGTATGGATGCTGTACTGTAATAAAAGAATAAAACAAAACTCTTGTTTTCTAACTAGTGTGTCAGCATATATTTAGGACTCCCTACTACACTACTGACTTGCCATATTACTCTTTGTCTTAGAAATAGCTTTTTTATTTAATATGTGAACACTGAATAATGTAGTTAACAGCTAATTTTCTTATGACAAGGCAGCAAGTGCAGAAAAGGATGTCAGAATGCAAGGCTCTGTCAAAGGCTGATGGCAGACCATGAGATACTTGGCTCAGTGTGAATGGTATTTGTCAGTTTGTTGAGAGTATCTGATTCTGCTGTTGCTTTGCATTCAGCTGAACAGGTTGACTCAGAATAGCTAATAATAAGTGTATTTGTAAACATGGCAGAGGTAGGCAACAGTGCAAGTAAAAGACCAAGCAGGTTTTTAAAATGCAAGGTGGACAATGGCTTGAGGTGCCTCGAAAACGTGAGCATGCAGGTGGACAAAAGGGGGTAAAGATCAGCCTGCACCCAGGATGGGTGGGAGCCTTCAGACAAATAAACATCCCTGCAGACTGGGAGACAGTCTACCATGGTGTGGCAGGGACCCAGAAGAAACAATGTTCAAAGGCATGTGATGACTTCAGGGAAGCTGAAGTGACTGGATAGTCCATTCATTTATTCAACAAATATTTATTGAGTGTCTGCTTTTAAACAAGGACTGTTTTAGATTTTGTTAATGATTGAACAAGTGCCATGTAGAGACCACATCCTGAAAGGGGCTAAGCTATAATGACACAGAGGGTACTGATTCACTTAGCATTCCCAGTTCCAGTAATGCATTTCCTGTGCTAGTGAGGGTATATCTACATTTACCTTAACAAACATAGTCTTTTTTTTTTTTTTGTAAAGATTATCTATTGCCGACTTGTACAGAAGACATGGCAAAGGAGTAAAAAAATCATGATTGATTTAACCCATTCTTTTCTGGTCCCTCTATAGGTGACATTATGCATTTGTAAAAAATTTGGACAATAAATAGTAGCTTGAATTATAGTAAAATGCATCAGTTTATAACTGACCTGTACCAATGCCAATTGAATGCAGGATTTGCCTATATAGCACAGAAAGAATTATTTAACAATTCTGTGTTACATGGGGTTTTTTTGAATCTGTACATTTGAGGTTTTTCTATTTGAAGGATGTATCTTTGTATCACCTTGGTTATCAGGAAAGGTTTAAACAAAAAGAGAAGACATTTGTGTCATCAATGTCTTTGGTAGTCAAGCTTGGAATTTCTTAGGAGTCAATTACATAAATTTTTAAAATTTTAACAATTTGCCTGACCTGTGGTGGTGCAGTGGATAAAGTGTTGATCTGAAATGCCGAGGTCACTGGTTTGAAATTCCAGGCTTGCCTGGCCAAGGCACATATGACAAGCAATCAATGAACTAAAGTCAAGCAACTAAGAATTGGTCATTTTCATTTTCTCCCCTTTATAAAAGGAATAAATAAAATTCTAACAATCTGTTTATGATTCTGGGTTTACAGTTGAGCATATATATAAAATTTATTCAAATCTTTTTTTTCTGAGGCTGAATTGTATAGTCCCAATATTCTACCCTATCCTGTTTCCTCCCCATTTTGCATGTATTACTTGATTTATTGTACCTAAGATAAATATTTGAATCCTAAATGAAGGGAGGGGGAGTAGAAGTCTATTTTTAAAATGAATTCTCCTAAATTTATGTAAATAGTTCTATCTATATACTTTTTGTTCAACATTTTACATATAATTTCTCTTTTTTTTCCTGCTGCAAGAATCCAGGTGCTTCCTCTTCCAAAATTAAGTTTCTTCTTCATTAAGGAGTTCTTAGAGCTCCTTGGCCATTGGTTGAAATCTGGAAACATTACAGAACGTCTCATTCAACAACAAAAAAATAAAAGTGGTAGGAGGACAATTAATAACTATTTCTGGTTTCTCTGAGAGCACCTATATGCCAACAAAAGTCGTTAGGACCTTAGTTCATGCTGCTATAACAAAAAAATGTCATCAACTGGGTGACTTAAGTGACAAATATTTATTTCCTCAGTTTTAGAGGCTGGGATGTCTAAGATCAAGGAGAGGCAGATCTGATGTCTAGTGAGGACTATTTCCTGGCTTGTAAACAATGCCTTCTTGCATGTAGACATGGGAAAAAAGAGGGTCTTTTTTCTTATAAGGGCACTAATATGACCATAATAACTCCATCTTTAAATGTGTAACTTAATAGGGGACTTAAGCTTCAACACATAAATTTTGGCAAGACATAAACTTGCAGTCCATAACAAGAACATTATCTGTTGCTTTTTTCAAGTTTTTAATTCCTTCTAGTAAAAATAACCAAGATTTTAAGCCACCCCAGCTCTAATACTGCCAATAGCAAGACAAAAAGTGATAACACAATTCTTAGTGACACCTATTTACTCCCTATTGTTCATTTGGTTGGAAAGTAGGGAAAGCAGGAGGCACAGATAACTAAATTATGTTTGCAATAAAACTTCATCTTGCCAAGGTTTGTCAAATTTGGTACATTTTTTCTCTTGCTACTATTCACCCAGTTTTCTTTGCAACCTGAATGATATTTGAAATGTGACTTGAGTGACATCAAGTCAACCCTGGAATCCAAAGTAGCTTGGATGTTTGTCAGGAAAATGCTGGCAAGCTGGAGTTCTAGTACATTATGGTTGCCACAGAACATGAATAACTACAGCAGGTAGCCTTAGCAAAAACTCAGAGAGAAATGAAATATAAAGAGAAATACCTGTGATGATATAAGCAAAAAAAATAATAGCTTTTTTTACAGGCCCACCAGGAATATTTTTATTTTTCTTTTTTCTTTTTAGGTGAGAGGAGGGGAGATAGTGAGGCAGACTCCCTCATGTGCCTGGCAAACCCATCAGGAGCCAGTGCTCAAGTACCAAGCTATTTTTAGCACCTAATGATGATGTGCTTGGACCAACCGAGCTATCCTCAGCACTCGGGATCCCACTCGAACCAATTGAGCCACTGGCTGTAAAAGGGGAAGACGGAGATAGGGGGAAGAAGCAGGGGAGAGAACCAAATGGTTGCTTCTCCTGTGTGCCCTGACCAGGAATCGAACCCGATACATCCATTCATCAAGCTGATACTCTATTCACTGTGCCACAGGCCAGGGCCTCATCTGGAAGATTTTCAACCCTTCTTTCTTAAGAAATATGTAGGCATTAAATTCAGTTCTTATTCCAAACAGAACATTTATATGTCAATTGCAAGAAATATGTAGAGGGGTACAGTTGACTTCAATATTTTATTGAACAAGGTGACAAGAATTTTTAAATGTATAAATTAACCAAGGGATGACCTTTCAGAACTGAAATGCATAGGTGTGGATGACATTTTCCCTTTCAGTTACTTATTTTGAAACCTAAATTAAAGCACACACAGCACAAATTAAATATCTCCTCCCAAGAGTGAATATCTTAATCATTTATAACTAAGCAACTTAAACATCCAGTAATCAACAAACATTAACATGTAAATACTTTGTGTTAATAAGCCATCAACATTAACAAGCACACGGCTGAAATTACTCTTGCTGAAATTATTCCTTTGCAACCTGAAATATCATATAAGAGCTGGAGAGAAGTAAAACTGTTCAATTTGATTCTGAAAACATTCATGTGAGTTTGAATAAATCCTCTCTATTTTCCGGTGGATTTTTTTTCAAGACTTTTTTCCCCTCCCCCTGCAAGAGACTTATGAAACTGAAATGTCAAGTGAGGGTTGCTTTATATCATGTTCTGTCAATCAAAGGAAGGGAGGCTTTATGCATCTGTTGCTAGTATATTGGCACTTTTTGAAGAGTGTTTCGGTGGGAACGAGAATAAATAAAGATCCTTCAGGCACTTTCTCATTTATGGATGAGGAATCAAAGCAGTCTGAAACTTCATTTTCAGCCTGATACCCTGAAGATTGCTGGCTGATAATTCCTGATGGAACAGCTTATCTTGCAGGATTAGGGAGAACATGGCCTACCTATTACTTCTGGCTTCAGCCTATTCAGCTGGGTAGACTTTGTCACACAGTATCTGGGCCTTTACATGTGTCACTAATCTTATCTATATCTTTTCAGCTCCTTCTGTTGGAGCTGTGGTTTCCCAAGCCTAACCCTCCCATTTCTTCATTACACCATCTGTGTAGGCATCAGCCTTCACTAACAGCCTTTCTACACCGAGTCATTCGGTAATGGCGAGTTTTGCAAACGTGCTGCTTTCATGAGCGGGTTGCTGTAGGACTTTATCCCAAATCTTGAAACTCTGTCATCACTAGTATTAAAAAGCTCCTTATAGTCCCCCAATACACTCATTTTCCCCCTTCACCGAATGTGCTTAACAAAATGAAATAATCTCCAGAACACAGTATCTTTGCAGCCATTAAAGGTAATGACGCCTCCCTGTGTGCCAGCGTGTCTGTGCCAGGCTGCCTCTTCTTTCCCATGATGTGAGATAGCCATTCACCCCTCGTGTGTGCAAGACATTGAGGCCACAGACGTAACTTCAGAATTGACTCATGTCCTCAAGATGTCTACAATCTGGTGTGGAAAGAAGGAACTCATACAAATAACTAGGATGCGAGGAAAAAATAACTAGGACCCAAGAAAGGTGGTATATAGAGTGCTTGGGTAGTTTATAAGAGGCAGACAGGCCTGACCTGTGGTGGTGCAGTGGATGGGGCGTTGACCTGGAACACTGAGGTTGCAGGTTCAAAACCCTGGGATTGCCTGGTCAAGGCACATATGGGAGTTGATGCTTCCTGCTCCTCCCCCACTCCCTCTGTAAAAATGAATAAATAAAGTCTAAAAAACAAAACACCACGCTTTAAAAAAAAGAAGCAGACAGGTGAGAGAATGAAGCTAAGAAGTTTATGTAAAGGAGGTGACATTTAGAAAACAACAAAGGTTTGAACTGTTGTGATGGGGTTTGGAAATTGTTTCAATGTTTGTTTTCTAGTTACTTTCAGAATAAAGGATCTAAGTTCAAAGAGGTTATGGTGTTAGTGACTGAAGTTAGAAGAGCTCTGTGTCAAAGACTACTCCTTGCTCATCATATATTTATTCTCCACTTTCTTTCAAATTAACCTCACATTTATCTGGGCACACTTGTCCCAGACTACAGACCACATTTGTCAGTTTCCCTTGCTGCTGTGTGGCTGTTTATTGGAGTTCTCATATCAATGGGATGCAAGAGGAGGAAATTGTCTGTAAAGGCAGCAGGTGAGCCCTTCTTCTCTTCTGTCCTTCTGATCTTTGGTATGTGGATACAAGGGCTGGATCTCCAGCAGCCATTTGGAACATGAGGATGAAGGCCAGACCCTATGCATGGTAGAGGGAGAAGATGGAAGAAGCCTGGGCCTCTGACCACAGAGACTCTGCCCTGCTGATCTACAGCCTGGTTTTCACAAGAGAGAAGTAAACTTCTATCCTGTTTCAGGAAGCGTTTTGTTTGTTTGTTTTTTGTCTTGGCTTATCCTAATCAATATAGTCTATACTCACTGCTAAAATTCGGATCTAATGTGTACTTATCATGTAATGCTACCTGATGAGGTTTTTAGTTTTCTGGCATAGCATTAAAATGACACGATACATCGGCCACAAAACATTTGCATACCTGCAATGTTCAGGGCACTTTTCTAGGTAAAAAGAACAAAAATGGTGGGGGCTAATCTCTGTCTCATGAAACTAAGGTTCTACTTGGGGGTCTGAAACATGCTTGCTGAAAGGCAATTACTCAGATATAGTCAATAAGCACAGGCCAAAGGGGAAATACAACCCATAGCATCACAGAGTTGAGAGACAGCAGCAAATACCTAAAGCTGGGGGAGGTAGGGGAGGTCTCAGATAAGATGTAGGATGCCTAGTTGAAATAGAATTTCAGATTTAAAAATGAATAGTTTTCAGTACAACCATATTCCAGATATCACATCAGACATATTTATATTTTCAAAACATTATTTGCTTATTTAAAAAATTCAAATCCCAAATTTAAATTAAAATCTAAATTTCAGTTCTCCAGAATATGGCATGAGATATACTACAAATTATTATTTTTTTAAAATTTAGATTTAATCAGGGCATCGTGGATTTTCATTTGTCTAACCTGGCAACCCTTAACCACCAGCTACTGTGACATCTTCACAGCAGAGGTGGAGGCTAAAGTGCTATCAGTGGAGAGGCAGGGATGGGGCCATGCTCTTCAAAGCATGGTGCATTGGCATGGGCCAGAACCCAGGCCAAGGCATTAGAAAAACGTAATCTAATTTTCTTTCAATGTCAAGGTTACGCAAAAAAAAAAATAATAATAAATAAAAAAAAATTAAAATAATATTATTCCCAACACTGAGTAGAATGCAAAGTTTGCACATATTTTAATATAGAGTAGGGCTTCTCAACCTCAGCACTATTGACATTTTGGACTGGATAGTTTTTTGTTGTGGGGAACTGTCCTGTACACTGTAGGGTGTGCAGTAACACTGCTGGCTCTATGCACTAGATGCACTCTCTTCCCTGTTGTATCAACTAAATATGTTTCCAGACATTGCCAAATGTACTCAGGGAGTAGGGGGAAAAGTCACACTGGGTTGAAAATCACTGATATAAGTCATGGCACTTCCACTAAATCTTATGGTTGTGATGAATGAACCATTTGTGGGACCATCTCCAAAGTGTTGATGATACGCATTAATTCTCCTCATCACTGAGGTTCTTCTGTGGCCAATTTTGAGATATACCCAAACAGGGCATTTCTGATAGTGAAAGAGATAAGCACCTGAATGCCAATTTAAGCCAGGATGTTACTTTTCTTTCTAATTTATTAGTTTTTTTCCCCCTCTAATTTTCAGGTATGTACACTCCTTGAGGCAATTCATTTCCCAAAGCACCTAATACCTAGCACATGACCGATACTCCATCAATGTGAACTGAATTACAGAAGTTTTTAGCTTCTGTTTTGAAAATCCTGGAGATCAATGAATGAGAGAGGGAGGGAGAACAGCTTTTAAAATGACCTCAGGTAAATTGCTAGGTGTGGGCAGCACAGTCAATATTAGCAACATAGAGGATTAATTTCAGCAGTAAGACTTGAACATTAACGCAACCTTGCAAATAGATTCCCCAGACACTAGCTGTTTGGAGTCACTGACATTGTCTGCTTATTTCCACAAGGAAATTTCTTGCCTCTCCAGACCTAGTCAGGAGCAGTATTCCCTCTGAGCTTTGTGCCACTGTGGCTGTACCAGCCTTCAATTACCACTGCCTAAGGGCTTTATTTGTCATCTGCCTCGCTCTGCTCTCCTGGCAACATACACACCTAAAATGAAAATAAACCTCTAGGTCAGGGCAGCATACTGATATGAAAACAAGCCTTCAGCTCCAGGGCTGCACAACCAATTCCTGCATGATGATGGGAGGCTCCGAGAGAAAGATGGTGTTTATGAGAAGTGTGAAGACCCATACAGGAGCAACTTGAGCGGTGAAGAAGGAGTAAGACGCTGTGCATGTGTTTCTGTGTATGTGTGTGTGTGTGCTTAATTGTGGGTGTGCGTGCACATGTGTGTATGTGTAGGACTGTTCCCACATTGCTAGATTGGTGCAGCCAGTAGATACTCTTTTTCCTTAGACCTAGTTTAGTTAAGAGCTGTTCCCATAAAGGTCATGGGCATAGAGAATAGATTTTATAGGCAGGAGATGTTGTGTCTGAAAGCAGTTACTTTTGTTTGAATGGTTCTCTCATTTTTTTCCTCTTTTCTGCTTCTTTCTCAAGTCTACCCCATGCTTATCTTCAGCTCATTCGTTGGCCATCCTCTCTCTTTCTTAGGTAGACTGAAAGGATGTTCTTGTTGGCTGGGCCACTGTGGTTTCATGTCCTTGGTTCTTGCTGTCTTAAGTTCTTTGGTGGCTCTGACACTGGGGACAGGTCCTCCTTAGGAATGGGGAAGATCAAACAGTACCATCTCAGAACCACTGAGATGAAGGAAGACAGATACCTGGCTCTCTTTATGTTCTAGGCCCTGAGGAGACATTGCTCATAATTTTTCTAAACACACTTGCTCTCCCAACCAGTGCGATCCAGTTGGAGCTGGCACCCCAGACGAAACTCCTTTGTCATCCCTGTCTGAGGTCATAGGAAATGGGAATGAGGGGGAAAGAGATAAGAAGTCATCATGCATAAGGGTGGGTGAAACAAGAGGCTTTGACCCTGCGGCTAAGAGGGTGAAACATACAGAAATCTCTAACTATGAAAGAGGCAAACCTTTGTCTGTAAATTTCTGTAAATGAGCATGTGAGATTCTTTTTTTTTTTTAATTTTTTTTTCTTGTATTTTTCTGAAGTTGGAAATGGGGAGGCAGTCAGACAGACTCCCACATGCGCCCGATCAGGATCCACCCAGCATGCCCACCAGGGGGCGATGCTCTGCCCATCTGGGGCATCGCTCCGCTGTGACCAGAGCCATTCTAGCTCCTGAGGCAGAGGCCACAGAGCCATCCTCAGCACCGGGGCCAACTTTGCTCCAGTGGAGCCTTGGCTGCAGGAGGGGAAGAGAGAGACAGAGAGGAAGGAGAGGGGGAGGGGTGGAGAAACAGATGGGTGTTTCTCCTGTGTGCCCTGGCCGGGAATTGAACCCGGGACTCCTGCACGCCAGGCTGATGCTCTACCACTGAGCCAACCGACCAGGGCTTGCATGTGTGATTCTTGGTGTGACTTGTGCTGTGTGAATACATGTGTTGGTATGTGTGATGGGCAAAAAACTATACCAAGTGTTAGCAACGGCAATACATATTGATATGCTTGTAGATAAGGGTAAACTAATAAAGAAAAGATAAATTGTGAAACCTTGGCTTTGCTACATTAGATTAATAATAATTATATTATAGTAATGTATATGAACTACTTACTGTCTTAGTCTTTTTACTGTGAAGCGTGACAAATAATAAGCATATTATTGATGGTATAATAGATTAACTTTGTTGTACATTTTAGTTGATGACAACATTGATTTCACACAACTCATGATTTCAAAAATTAGAAACAAAAAGCATTTATTGTTCTCTTTATTTTGCTAGACACAAATATCTGCTTACCTAATGCCCTCTGCTCAGAGAATATGGTCACCAATTTACAAGGTAGAGGAGACTATAACACATTATAATACATCTCTCACAAAACGAGGAAACAGAAGATGAAAAACCTAATTTTCTGCAGTTAGAATGTAGCCTCCAGTTGTTACCAGTGAAGCACCAATACTATGAGTCGGTCTTCTCATTTTTACTGAAATTTCTTTTAAATTTATTCAGATTTTTTTCCTTGGCCTTTTCACAGTGGGGCACTGTTAGCATTTGTTGGCTAACTCACTGTGATGCAGAAAAACTGAGTCTACTATACTCCCTTCCACTACTGAGGATGCAACAGGACCGGGACTGTGAGAGCGGAGCAGGCATTGCAGCTGGGAGGGCTTCAGTCTTTCCCACAGGGCTGATAAACAGTTATGGTCAAATAAGCTGCAATTCCTGAACATTCCTCTTTCTTATTACATTTCTTCTTCTTCCTCTCTGGTGCAGATTCTCTCTCTCTCTCTCTCTCTCTTTTTTTAAACTGTAAATTTTCTTGAACTCTGTCTGCAAGCTCTAATATTTCAACTTGACAAGTATTCCCAAAGCCAATGATTTGCAGACATGTGTCAGACACTGAGAGCACCAATCATGCTGAAGGAATAAGCTAAGGTCTTGGCCCTCAGCAATCTTATGGTCAAATTAGAAATTAGAAGTATTTATTGATAATTCCCATATCATATGGAATGTGGTAAGATAGGGGGTTTTGTGGGTTTACAAAAATCTCTTCCTTCCTCAACTTGTCTTCTAGCTCAATTTCCCATAAAACACTGCTTCCTTCATTGACTCACTGATAAGAGCAGCATATCCCACAGTCATCACTTTACTCATAATGGAATTCTAATTTTGTTTGAACCAATGTGATAAATAATTACTATAGACTGAATGTTTGTGTCCCACCAGAATTGAAATGTTGAAACTTAAATTCCCAGTGTGATGGGATTTGGAATGGAAGCCTTTGGGAAGTCATGAGAACACAGTTCTCCTGACTGGGATTATTGCTCTTATAGGAAGAAACACAATAGAGATGATTGCTCTCCACTCTCCATCATGTGAGGACACAGAGGGAAGATGGTCATCTACAAACCAGGAAGAAGGTTCTCACCAGACACTGGATTGGCTGGTGCCTTGATCTTGGATTTCTTAGCCTCCCAGACTATGAAAAATAAATTTCCATTGTTTATGCCACCTAATCTATGGTAGTCTGACAGCAGCACGATGTGACTAATGCAAATGATCTAAAACCAATAATGATAATTGGCATTTTCCTTTGCAGTTGAAGATGTAGCCACGTGACCCAGTTTTAATCAATGGGTCATCTGTTGAAGGGCTTCTGAGAAAGCATTTGTTTCTTGACAAAAGGTTACTGAAATGGGGATAGTTTGTTCACAAACAACCTTCCCCTTCTTTTATGCTGGGATGCTATTAAGAGGACATGATGCTTGGAGTCAACGCAGCATTCTTAGCACTATGAAGTATCCAACATAAATACGGACAGGCCACATGCTGGAAATGGAAGAACAAAAGGACGGGATGAGTCTGGGTCACTGATGACATTGTTAAACTTCTGAATGGACTCTGGAATCTACACATTCAAATATCTCGTTAACCATAATCCGAGATTCCTTATAGTCCAAGCTGATGTTAATCAGCTTTTTTGGTTCTGTATAGCCCAAAGCACTTCAAACTAATATAGTCCATAATCCTCTTGGTAATGAACTTTAATTGCTTTTTTTTTAGAAGGGCTGTGAATTAAATTTCTTTTTTCATTTTTCAATAATTGAAATCAGAATCAAAAGAACAATGTTTTGTGATAAGAGAAAATTATGTGAAATTCAAATGTCAGTGTCCATCAGTAAAGTTTTATGTGAATCAAGCCACATTCATTTATTTACATATAGTTCATGGCAGCTTTCATACAGAATTGAGTATTTGAGACAGGACAGATGGGTCACAAAATCTAAAATATTTACTCTCTAGCCCTTTACAAAAAACCTTGCAGACCCCTGTCCTACTGCATGGATCCTCACTCAAGTCAGTGGGACCTTGAGTGTGTTTTAGGTATGTTACGCCCTCTTCCCATGCACTTGACTTTGTGGTTTCAATTGGATTTATCTTTTCTCTATTCTCTCTAAAAATTTCACATTCATCTATTATTATCTTGAGTTTATAAAATGCTTCCACAAATACTAGTTCATTGATTCTTATAAAAACTTCTTTGAAAAGTTAAAGCAGAGGTAATCAAAAACTGATGCCAGAGTGCAAGTTCTGTATTATGGGTTTTGGAGTAGATTGATCTAAGCCTCATGTTTAAAATTTCACTCAGTAGCTAGCTCCGTAACCTCATTTCCCCAAGCCTCAGATTTTCATTTGTCAAATGTGGATAAAATACTAACATGTTCTATGTTAAACCATTTTGTGGCTGGCATAAATTCCCAGATCTGGAAAGAGCTAAGGCTAGAAGTTAGAATGCAATTGATAATCTCAAGCTATGTATACATTCACAGTTGGCTTTGAGAAATAGCGTTAGGAAGATAAACGCCTGTTTAAAAATGAATAGGAAAATATGTTGGAATTTCCATTTCTTAGACTGGAACTAATAAAGCAGTTAGGAAGCTAACGTGCTTGCCTGGAAAATTAGCATCTTAAGAAAAAGAGAAAAAGGGAGTGAGGAGAGAGAATATAGTGTTCTCTTTCAACTGAAGTATGAATGCCTCATATTAATCAGTCAGTGGTCCTCAGTGGATTTCAAAATAGTGTGCGTGCAAGACACTCTAAGGCTTCCAACATTCCCTCTTATGTTCTAGTTAAAAATACTGCAAAATAAAAGAGCTAACCCTTTCACTAAATTCCTTGGCCCCGAAACCTCCTTTTTCGTGCCCAAACTACCTTTCTTTCAGCCACTGGCTCTTTCCTAACTCCCACGGCATATTTTGAAATTGCATATTTCAATCACCTATACGTGCTAACCGAAGCTGAGTAATGAGTGTCTGGAAGGTTTGCACAAGGTTATTAAAAGTTTTTTAATCTGCCACCAACTTCTCTTTTAATATTGTTTGTAGATTTCCTAAAGCACAGAAATAAATTCCCTTGACCCTTTTACTCATTAACTTGGAGAGTATGGCAGAAAATCAAAGGTACAAGGCTGTTAGGGTATTTGGTCCCTTTTAATAACCTCGTGACTATAGCATTGAAAAGATAAGGCTGTCTTGATCAAAAAGACGAGAAAAGGCAACTACAGCAACACATGCATCGTTATGCAAATAGTGGTTTTAAAGTCACTGCCTCTCTATTCATTTTTCTAACAGTATCTTTTAATTAGGAGGCATTTTAATTACAAAAAAAAAGGGATAGAGAAAAGGGAAGCTTTAGAATGTCTTTATACTGGGGACTTTGAGTTGACAACCTAGGAGAGGGTGACAAGGGATGGATTAATTTTAATGTATGCTGTGCATATGTATAGCAAGCACCGAGTTTGTATTGATATTTCAATCGTCTCTATTATATGAAGAAAATAGAAGTAAATTTTAAGGCAAAAGATTAGGTTTTGTTTCTAAATTCCACCTCTCGTTAACTGTGAGACCTTAGGACCTTTAATTTTTTTGGGATCTGACTGCCTCACTTATAAATGGAAAATAACAACACCCCAGATAAAAATAGTATCTTTGCTCGAAAGATACTTATCATGTACTTGGAAAAATTAACCTTTTTTTTTTTCAGAGACAGAGAGAGAGTCAGAGACAGACAGACAGGAATGGAGAGATGAGAAGCATCATTCATTACTTTTTCGTTGTGCATTGCGACACCTTAGTTGTTCATTGATTGGTTTCTCATATGTGCCTTGACTGCGGGCCTTCAGCAGATTGAGTAACCCCTTGCTTGAGCCAGCAACCTTGGGTCCAAGCTGGTGAGTTTTTGCTCAAACCAAATGAGCCTCCGTTCAAGCTGGAGACCTTGGAGTCTCAAACCTGGGTCCTCCGCATCCCAGTTCGAAGCTCTATCCACTGCGCCACCACCTGGTCAGGCAAATTAACCCTTTGATAAGACTTTGAGCTACTCCTGCATTTTACAGTGAAGCTCAGAGAGTTCAGCTATTGAGTCAAAGTTTATTTGGCCAGTAAGTACTGAGGTCAAGACAAAAACAAACTGCTGTGCTTAGAAAACAGTGCTGCTGTGAGGGTCTGGTGGAATAAATAAAAAAGTGTGCTTTTCCCAAATCAAAATTGCCAGCCTGTGGACCCTGTTTCAGAAGGACCCTCGGGAGGATTTTGCCGCGAATGTTCAAAGGTGGTTCAAAAGGACGTTCTAAACGCATTCACCTTTGGGGCAGTGAGAGAGGGGAGGTCTGTGTGTTCTTTTAAATGTGTAAGTAATAAAGAATAAATAGAACATGTCCTTTCGGTTTGTTTAGTTTTCAAATCGTTCCAGCGCAATTTGCAATAAAAACTGCTTTCATTTTCAAGTGATCAAAGCAGTGCGTGATCCAATCAGGTCAACAACTGCAACAAGCCAGAACAATGCAAACATGCCTAAGCTCCCTGTTTATGAAAGATGTCCACAGAAGATAATGATGTGCGCGTCCCAGGATGTTTAAAGAAAAATAAATACATAGCGAGGAAACCAGTTTAAAGATGACTCCCAGGCTGGGGACTGTCTGAAACGAGCCATTGTCAGTTACTGTGCTCGTTTTTAAAAATTATAATTGAGAGGAGTTGTTGAAATTTATTCTTTCTATTTTCCTTTCCCCCTCTGGAATTTCTCTTCCTTTCCTCCAAAGGGCAGTTTACTGCTGAGGAACCTAATTTTCTTAGAGTCATAGAGGACTTTCATGGCCCTTGGAGGAAACTCCTGCACATTAACAAAATGCTCTGGCTTCTTACTTGTCCATTTGGGTGTCGGCAGGGCAATAGGACTCAGCTAAAGGTTAAGCAGGCCACCAAAAGCTCAGCTCTAAGCATTTTTTTTCTTAGTCACACCAAATCCATTGGTGGCTGCCTGGGATGAGGATAATGGCTGCAGTGTGTAAGCTTGCCAAGTACAAACAATGCTGCCCTGTGAAGAATAAAAGTCAAAATTAACTTTGGGGAGACTGGATGATTTGGAATTTTTAATCTGACTCTTTCAAGCAGTTGCATTTTTGTATTCTTATCTGTCCCTTTTGAAAAACATTTTAATTCATGGGGAGCCTATAATCACGAAAGGTTTAGACTTAAAAAAGGCATGAGCCATTGCTTAGAGCCAATGGGTGTAAAAGGCCAGTATCATGCCTACCACATAGTAGGTCCTCAGACAGTGGTTACCATTGTCGTGATGAGCTCCAATAGTCTCTTCTATTTATAGGAAAGAGAATGAATAAGGTAAGCAGTTGGCCAAGGTTACAAACTGGTAATGTGTCCTTTTTGTGTGTGTGTGTGTGTGACAAAGACAGAGAGAGACAGAGAGGGATGGATAGGGACAGACAGGCAGAAAAGGAGAGACGTGAGAAGCATCAATTCTTTGTTGCGGCACCTTAGTTGTTCATTGATTGCTTTCTCATATGTGCCTTGACTGGGGGGGGGTACAGCAGAATAAGTGACCCTTTGCTCAAGCCAGCGACCTTGGGTTCAAGCTGGTGAACTGTGCTCAAACCAGATGAGCCTGTGCTCAAGCTGGCAACCTTGGGGTTTTGAACCTGGGTCCTCTCTGTCCCAGTCTGATGCTCTATCCACTGCGCCACCACCTGGTCAGGTTGGTAATGTGTTAACATAGGCATCACATCTCCTACTATGTATTTTTTTACTTATAAATCTTCTATTTTAAAATTTTCCTCTGTAGATGTCATAAAGGAATCAATTTCCTGGGGAAAATGAGTAAGAACTATCACTGATTCCCATCCTCGACCACTTTGAAACCGTGTTAAGGGTATCCATTAACAAGTTCTCTTGAGAAGTCAGAGTGAACTGGTGGTTTGTACCACAGGGTCTGGAGTCTAATCTGATTCTCAGTACTGCCCCTTGCCGCTAGCTTGGTAACCACTAGCAAGTTGTTGAAGCTCTATCTTAAATTCCTCCTCTGTAAAGTAGAAAAAAAAAAAGACTACATTATAGGGTTGGTGGGAGCATGAAATGAGATAATACAGAGAGCACTTTACATAGTATGTGAAAAGCAGTGAAGCATTGATCAGTGGTAGGTGCTATTAATATTAGTTTTGTTATTTAGTCATTATTGTAGAATAACATTGAGTAAGGTGGGTTTTTTCCAGGGTTTGATCAGATAAGTACCAAGATCACTTCTTCATTGGGTGTTTCACCTATAACCTTGCTCAGGGCATTAATTTATTCATGGTTGTTAGACTATGTAGTGACTGGTAGAACTTATTTTCAAAATGTGACCAAAGCAGTTGAACAAATGAAATCAGAAGAAGAATCAAGGATCTATAATTTGGGCATGTAGGTATCCAGAAATAGGAGGAATTATTTTAGTTAGGGGACAGATTGAGATGGTGAGTCCAAAGTTCATATCTCTATTACTCAAGATTCTATTGTTCCTCTATTTTTTTTTTAATATTCTTTTTTTTTTTTTAAATTTTATTTATTCATTTTAGAGAGGAGAGAGAGAGACAGAGAGGGAGAGAGAGAGAGACAGAGAGAGAAGGTGGGGAGGAGCTGGAAGCATCAACTCCCATATGTGCCTTGGCCAGGCAAGCCCAGGGTTTTGAACCGGCGACCTCAGCATTTCCAGGTCGACGCTTTATCCACTGCGCCACCACAGGTCAGGCTCAAGATTCTATTGTTAACATTTTGTATTTTTGGCTTTCTTTTTTAGGATTTTGTATTTATTGATTTTTATAACAAGACAAAGGGAGAGAGAAAGAGAAACATTGATTTTTTTTCTATTCATTCATGCCATCTTGGGCTGACTTCTACATTGCCTGACTGGGGATTAAACCAGCAACCTTGGCATGGTGGGATAATGCTTTAAACAACTGAGTTACCCAGCTGGGGCCTGCTTTTTTATTTTTTTAAAGGACTATGTGGTGGAATTTATTGGCTCATTTAACTGAGAAATCCAAGATTTAGGCATGTCTGGTTCTCAGGGATTAAATAATTCCATTAGGTCTTGGATTCTCTCTTTCCATCTCTGTTTATTTTATTCTGTATGTTGGTTTCTATTTCATGCATCCTATTTATGGAAGCTTAGGCTAACATGCTCACAGTGCCAAGTCTAGCAGAAATAGTCCCTCTCTTCTGTTTGTTCCAGCAAAATCCTGGCATTGGTTTGTCTCTTTTTGGGACATGTGCCCATTGCTGATCCATTTACTGAGGCCCAGGGAGATCAAGGCTGGCATGGGCCAGGTTGGTGTTTCATACCTATCCCTACAGCTAGTTATGGAATTGTCCCACAGGGACCAAGAGTGTAAGAAGTGTGGTTCCCCAATGAAAATGTAGGTTCTGTTCTGGAAAGGTATTTTCTGGACAGACAAAAATAACACAAGTCCACTCTCGCATCCAAGTTGGGAACATATATTTTCTGGGCATATCCCAAAAGGGTACCATGTCTATATATTTTTGTATCCATTCATAATGATTCTTCCATCTTTAAAAAAGTGAGCTCTTTAATTTTCCTACCTCTACAGAACCTTAACCTTAAAAATTGTCAGGCCTTTAGCTTCCATTGCTGTAACCATTACCATTTCAAATGTTCGTTAGCAGGGCTGGAATGAGGAGGGAAGAGTCAGTAAATCCAGCTGGCTGTAAGACATCCATTTCTCATGCTTTCTTCATTATCTATAATGTCGGAGCTTGAGAGAACCCTCCAAATAGTAACATTTCCTACCCATGTTTAGAATAAACTGAGAGAGAGAGATTCAGGACTCAAGCAGGAGATTAAAATGTCCTTTTTTTAAAAAAAACTAACAAGGTTTAAGAAATGCAGATATATGAGCTTGCTATCACTCCCTGAATTGAATGAATACCCCAAACCGCAGGTGGGTGGCAGAACCTGCTGCTCTAAACTTACCCCATGGAACAGTGCAAGCTGATGGAAACGTGTGCTATCTGCAAGCAGGGAAATCACAAAAAGAAAAAGAAAGGTCAAGGAAATGATTTAGGAATCTTCATCCACTCCCTAACTTTAACATTTTTCTTACTCACTATGGATCAGTGTAGCTCATATTTGGCATGATTGACATGTTGGACCAGATACTTCTTTGTTGTAAGGTGGTGATTTTCAATCTTTTTCATCTCATGGCACACATAAACTAACTACTAAAATGCTGTATCACATAAATAATATATTTTTTGCTGATCTGACCCCTAAAAAAGTATAATTTTGATTCATTCATACTGGATAGCTATTGTTGTGTTGGCTGTTGTCATTTCTTTATTTGACAATCTAAGGGAAAGGAGGTCAGTGCTCCTGACTGAATAGTCAAGTATTGCATGTTTGTTTGTTTTATTGTGACGGAGAGAGGGACAGATAGGGACAGGGACAGACAGACAGGAAGGGAGAGACATGAAAAGCATCAATTCTTTGTTGCAGTACCTTAATTGTTCATTGATTGGTTTCTCAGATATGCCTTGACCAAGTGACCCCTTGCTTAAGCCAGCGACCTTGGGTTCAAGCTGGTGAGCTGTACTCAAACCAGATGTGCCCATGCTCAAGCTGGTGACCTCTGGGTTTCGAACCTGGATCCTCTGCATCCCAGTCCGATGCTCTATCCACTGCCCCACTGCCTGGTCAGGCTAATATTGCATGGTTAAAATTTTTTGGGGTGCACCAGTTTATACTAACTATTGTGTTGTTCTGTGCATTGTAAGATGTTTTAGGAACCTCCCTGGACGAAAGAGAAGAAAGGAAGAAAGGAAGAAAGGAAGAAAGGAAGAAAGAAAGAAAGAAAGAAAGAGAGAAAGAAAAAAGAAAAGAAAAAAAAAGAAATAATGGGTTTTTGGATAACTAAGAGTTTTAGGAAAATAAATAAGTGTACTGTAACACCTATTTGGCAGTGACTTAAGTAAATAAAATAAACAGCACCATCATAAACTCTATATGCAAACTGGGAAATTAGATGCATGAAACTTTATAGAAAAATATGCCAGTCACTGACAAAATCACTGGGTAAGATCTAAACTTCAAAGTTTGAAATAATGTTTAATTTGAGATGAAGATATGTCCAAGAAATATATGATTCTCAACAGGAATGTTGGTACTAATATTTCTGACTTCACAAATTTGGGGATTCCAAAGATCTCAGTCAGTGTCCCTCGTGAATGTCAAGTGTCTATTCTAATTACATATAATTACCACTGTATTTTTGTTAATTTACTATTTAGGTCTGCAACACTGTTATTATTTCACCTTCACCTTTATTCATGTTGCCTTTTAATTAAGTTTCAAAGCATTTCACAAGATCACATCTGATTAAAACCCAATAAAACTAGTATCAGGAAAAAGTCTAGGATAAAAGCGAGACCATAAGATTTCAGTTGTCATCAATGCGTTTCACTCTGAGGTTTGCTACTCCTGGCAACTTCTGAAGAACCTGGAAACCCCAGAAGAAGGGAAGACATTTGTTCTTTTAGGGAAAATATTGGCATAGTCTTTAGGCTTGCCACCTGAAGGAAATTAAATGCCTGGGGTGTCCATTGCCTTTTCTCTTTAATCTATAAATTCCTGCTACTCCATTTTCCAGACTTTCTCATATTTAAAATAGATAGCATCGAGTTAATAAAAATAATAATTATACCTCATATTTTCAATGCAGTATTAACTTTTCAAAGTGCTTTTGTCTCTATTTGAGCTTCCTGATACCAAGGGAAGGGAGTTATTAATCTTATTTTGTATATGAGAAATAAACTCAGAGGGGTCTAAAATTTGCTGAAGAGCTCCCAAGGTCTGCTTTTATATCACCCTTTCAGTAACCACTTCCTGTCAGCCATGTCTAAGTTCTGTGGCAAACTTAGATCAGCATTGGCTAAGTGCTCAATGGTGAGGCCCAGGGTGAGGTGGTAATAAATGAAATAAGAGCTATCTCAAAATAGCTGTTTAGAAGGAAACACGTTGTTGGTAGGCATTCATACATTTAATTATTCTTTCACTTGGTAAATACTTACCAACCTATACCATGTGTCAGAAAACTTTGAAGTATCTCAGAAGTACAACACCATTATCCTTAGTCTCTTTATGATCAACAGAAAGTAATTGCAGCTTACAATCTGAGTGTATGACAGTCAAAAGTAGGTAACTCACTGTGCAGCTCATAAAATCAAGAAGTCTCACACGGCACATTCATCAGGAGACTAATTGTATGTGCACCTAAGGCAGTGCAAAAATATATTGCTGATTGTGTTTTTGTTGGTTTTCTCAGCCCTGCCCAAATCCAAGAGTAGTATTGACTGTCCATAGAATCATAACTGACTCTATGGAATGATGTTATATTTACCAAAGGCTATTAAATACACTAGTGAAGCAACTATAAAGCAAATTTGGTATGTGTATCAAAGACCTTAAAAATACACACATTTTTCCATGTATTTTGTCTTCTGGAAATTTAACCTCAGAAAATAATTCTCAATGTATAAGAATCTGTTTACACATGATGTTAAATTCTTAATTATTTCTTATAGTAAAAATTTCTGACAATCTAGCTATCCAACAATAAGGAGATGGTCAAACCATTGTTTTCCAAGTGTGCTCCTGGGAACACCGACGTTGTATAATGCTCCATGGGGAAATGTTCCGGTGTTTAATTAAGATGGAGAAATGAGCACAGTAAGCTCCTCTCCTGGAGCGTCCATTCCACTGTAGTGTAGGGGGGATGTTATAAAGGAACACCTTTACATTTTACAAGCAGGTGTATTCCAATCTGTTTATTTTTGGACCCCAGTTTTTGAAATAACATATTAATTTCCTGTGGGCTTAATGCTAGGTTAAATAAATTGTAATACATGAAGAAATCATATAAAGTCATTACAGTTTATTTATTTATTTATTTTTACAATTTTCTTATTTATTTATTTATTTTTTATTTATTCATTTTTTAGAGAGGAGAGGGAGAGACAGAGAGATAGAGAGAGAGAAGGGGAGGAGGAGCTGGAAGCATCAACTCCCATATGTGCCTTAACCAGGCAAGCCCAGGGTTTCGAACCGGCGACCTCAGCATTTCCAGGTTGACGCTTTATCCACTGCGCCACCACAGGTCAGGCCATTACAGTTTATTTTGAAAGCAGATAATAACATGAGAATGATGAAAATATAATTTTAGGGAGAAAAGATGGGATAAAAATATGTGTATATGAAATTTATATATTTATATAAATATGATATATATGAATGATTATAATATAATGTAAAATGCAAAATGAACAGAAAAGAACAAAAAGGCAAAAGGTCATAATTCAACATTCTTAAGGTAGTTGAATTACTTAAGGTACTTTCTGGTTATATTTTTACTCTTTTCCAAATTTTTAGCAACATATTTTATGATAAGGAATTTCTTTTAGATTTAAAAATAAAGGAAAATATGCAGCTACAATTAATACCTTGGTCAAGCTCAAAAATGCAATTTTGTCAAGTCAACATCTTCCATTATGTGTGGATAATAAACAAATCATTAGACTAAAACTTAAATGCACATATAGCTATGATATATAATATTGCTTATCCCTGATTGAAGATCAGCTGATTTTAACAAATGAAATTTAGTATGACATGTACATAGAGCATAATTGACCAGCTCTAAATTAAGCTGGCATTCACTTCTACCCGAGGAACTCTGTCCTTAAGTGTTTATTTTATTCTCTCTTCTCTCCCCCCCTTTCTTTATCTACCTCTCCTCCATTTCTTACGGAATCAACGAGCATTTGCTGCCAAATGCCCACACCATGGCATTTCCATTAGGATATACTTGGCTGTGCTTATCTAGTTCCTTGGAAATGTGCACCCTTTGTTTTAACTTTGCACATGCTTGGTGCTTAGAATAGAAAGAGACAGGAAGCAAGATGTTTGCTTTTTCTAGTGAGAGAAAATAAAACAAGAAGACAATCCAAAGGAAGCCATAGTGAGATCACCAGTAGATAAACATTTCACAAGAGAAATGATCACCACTATTATGAGAAGCAAATGCAGCTTTTTTTTTTTCTTGGCCATATGACTTTAAAACAGTCTCTGAAAACATCCCGTTATCCCTCAGCTAGCAGACACACATCTTCCAATATTTGACAAATACCATCTTGAATCTTTCTTAGTGCAGGTGGTTCTAACTATGTCATGCTGTTATTCTCTTCTCAGTTAAAGTTGCATTTCTTTTTCAAATTCCTCCTGCACAGCAGAAGAAAACCTTAGCAGATGGATTAGGGTAAAGGAAATAGTACATAATGAATCACATTTGAAACCCCAGCATGCAGATCAATATATAAATATATTTCCTCCTCCTCCTCCCTGCATTCAGTGAATCGGGGAGTGTCAGAGACCCAAGAGGCCAGAAGCCTGTTATGTGCTAAGAAAGCCTCTCACTGCAGCTGTGCCTCTCTTCCTCAGCCTGACTTCTTTATCCCCTGCCATTGTGCTAGAAACACAACAGTACTCCTAGACCAAGCCCTCTGAGCACTTGCAGCTATCAAGGCCAGAATTCTTTTGGAAGTCTAGGGAAACTTTCCAGTGAAGCACTTGCTGTAGACTGAATGATTGTGCCACCACCCCCCTAAAAAAAATTCATGTGTTGAAACCTAATCTCCAATGTGATGGTGTTAAGAGGTGGGGCCTTTGAGAAGTGATTATGTTATGAGGGTGGAGCCCTTATCAATGAGATTAGTGCCTTTAGAAAAAAGACCCCAGAAACCCCTTGCTTCTTTACCATGTGAGGACGCAGCAAAAAGATGGTCATCTTTGAACAAGAAAGTAGCTCTTCATCAGTACCTAATCTTGGACTTTCAGCTTCCAGAACCATGAGAAATAAATCTCTGTTGTTTATGAGTCACTTCGGCATTTTATTACAGCACATAAGTCACATATGGTACTTTGTTATGGTAGCCCACACAGACTAAGATAGTATTGTATTCTCTTTTTCATAAAAAGTACAACACTTGGTGAGTACGAGAGACCTGGCCAAAGTCACAGAACATACTAGCAGTCTAAAACAAATTCCAGAATAGAAATTGTTCCTTTGACCAAATTGTATTATGCCAAAATACATTGTTAATTTTTTTTCTTCTACAGTTTTACTGTATGTATTCACTGCTTATTTTGCTTTGAGTTTCATTCCAAAGTAAGTTAGCTAGAAGCTTATCTGGATAAAATAGCATGGAATAGCATCAAATTTTCAGGGACCCCAATACCTATGTTTCCCCTGTTACCTGACTGGAGTTTTGACATATTGGATTTAAATACTTGGGGAGATTGTCATGACTAGCCTACATGGGGTATAACCTTGCATTTTAGTGATATCAGGACTAACTTTTAGGTGAGAGCATCTGTTTAATGGGTCAATTTGTAGAATTCCACAGCTTTTTTTTTTGAGAGGCTGGGAGGCAAACAAACTCCTGCATGTGCCCCAACCAGGATCCACCCAGCAAGCCCCCTATGGGGAGATGATCTGCCCATCTGGGGCCAGTGCTCCGTTGCTCAGGTAACCAAGCTATTTTAGTGTGTGTGGTGAGGCCATGGAGCCATCCTCAGTGTCAGGGACAACTTGCTTGAACCAATCAAGCCATGGTTGTGGGAGGAGAAGAGAGAGAGAGAGAGAAACGAAGGGGGAAGGAGAAGGGCGGAAAAGCAGATGGTCACTTTTGTGTGCCCTGACTGGGAATTGAACCAGGGACTTCCACATGCCAGGCCGATGCTCTACTGCTGAGCCAACCAGCCAGGACCAGAATCCCACATATGTACATAGATAGGGAAAAAAACAAGTCCTATAGTAAATTTTTAATAGGAAAATGAATAATTCCCAACAATTGACAATAATTTTGTGACAAGCAGCCTTCAGTTCTTTAATTATTAGGTTTTTATGTTAACTAATGAGTTATTTTACCCTCTTTCCTCAATATCATTTTGTGTAGATGATTTCTAACTAAAGAGGTCTGCTATCATTTCTTTTTTCCACACCAACACACCAAAAAATTTTCATTATGAGCTATCTATGAGCCTCTTTCCATCAGGAGTGAGGGAGAAACATGTCAATTTTTTTTCTATCAGAAGTTTCCAAACAGGCAAAGATGTTAATGATGGTACACTAAAGGAAAGTATTTACTGTGACTAGTAATTTTTTTTAATAAATAAATTTTTATTAATTTTAATGGGGTGACATCTGTAAATCAGGGTACATATATTCAAAGAAAACATGTCCAGGTTATCTTGTCATTCAATTATGTTGCATACCCATCACTCAAAGTCAGATTGTCCTCCGTCACCTTCTATCTCGTTTTCTTTGTGCCCCTCTCCCTCCCCCTCCCCCTCTCCCTCCTTCCCTCCCCCTGCCCCCCCCCCCCCCCCCCCCCCCCCCTAACCACGACACTCTTGTCCATGTCTCTTAGTCTCGTTTTCATGTCCCACCAATGTATGGAATCCTGCAGTTCTTGTTTTTTTTCTGCTTTACTTATTTCACTCTGTATAATGTTATCAAGATCCCACCATTTTGTTGTAAGTGATCCGATGTCATCATTTCTTATGGCTGAATAGTATACCATGGTGTATATGTGCCACATCTTCTTTATCCAGTCTTTTATTTTTTTTTAATGCTGTGACTAGTAATTTGAAGAAATAATCTTCATGCATCATAGGTAAAGTTGTGAGAAAATCATGACTTCCAGGGTCAGAAGTAAAACTGAAGGTAATTCTTGCTGCGTATGGTACCAATAATGAACAGAAAGACCAAAATGTGTCAAGAGGTCAAGTTTTTGAGTTACTATTTGAAGAGCTTTGGGGTGTGGGTGAAATAAAAGACCCCATCAGAGAATCTCCACCCACAGACATGTGCACATTTTATCCTCACTCTCACACAAAATTTAAACAGCAGAAAAGCTGATAAGATGTTTGAACACACACACAGAGTAACTTAGTACTTCCTTTGTGAGTGTACTCTCCAATAATGCTAAGAAAATATGAAACAGAAGTGAGTGGGCCCCTAATAATTTCATAGATTTATAATCTGTCTCTCAGCTACAACTCCACTCGATTCCATCATTCTATATCAGCATGGTAGTATTTGGTGAAAAAGTTACGAGTTTCCCATTGAGAGGTTGTGTTCTCCATAGAAAGCAAATCAGAATGCATAAAGAGAGGACAGATTCAGGTCGTCCAATACCTGATTCTATCAAAGCCCATGAAGTCTGGGGTCTGGGCTGGTGCTTTGTTGCTTGTCTGTGTAACGGCCTCCTTCTCACATTTTTAATTCTGTTGCCTATATGTTACTTGCATGTTGAAATCAAACGAGAGCCTTTTGACAAAACAAAATTGGTGATAGTGATGGTGAGTTCTGAAGAATGGCTAAATGAGAGCAATAAGAGGTTTGACAATCTGTAAAGTCTACTAATTGAGAATTTTTTTTTTAGCAAGAGAGAGAGAGAGAGAGACAGAAAAGAAGGGAGAGAGATAAGAAACATCAACTCATAGTTGTGGCACCTTAGTTGTTCGTTGATTGATTTCTCGTATGTCTTGACCAAGGGAATCCAGTTGAGCCAGTGACCCCTTGCTCAAGCCAGTGTCCTTGGGTCAAGCCAGTGACCTTGGGCTTCAAGCTAGTGACCTTTGGGCTTAAGCCAATGGCCATGGGGTCATGTCTACGATCCCACACTCAAGCTGGCAACTCCGTGCTCCAGCTGGTGAGCCCATGTTCAAGCTGGTAACCTTGGGGTTTTGAACCTGGGTCCTCAGTGTCCCAGGCTGATTCTCTATCCACTGCAATACTGCCTGGTCAGGCAAAATTGGGATGTTTTTATAAGCAGAAAATAAATAGTTATTTCTAGGAATTACATTTCAGTGTTTTCTGGGGACAGATGGTGAGAAAGATAGACAATGAAGATTTTTAAAGTCAATAAGAGGGTTGCTTCAGCTGAGTTCTGTATTTCTGGGGATAGATTTGTTTAAACTGAACCTCTAGTGCTGGATAGTGATGTGCTAGTAAGTGCAAAACAATTGGATTTCTGGAAAACAAAATGCGACTTAACTTAAACATACTAAAGTTGTACCTTACTCGAGAAACACAATGAAGAAATCAACCAAACATGAGTAGTTTTTATGAGTATATTGGTACAGGGGCAGGTAAAAAGCCTACTAAAAGAGAAGTATAGGAGAATGGATTTTGAAGTCAGAAAAACTCCTACTGTGGCCTGACCTAGTGGTGGCGCAGTGGATAGAGCATCGGACTGGGATGCGGAGGACCCAGGTTTGAGACCCTGAAGTCACCAGCTTGAGTGCGGGCTCGAGCAAGCTGTTACTTGGTCTGCTGAAGGCCCATGGTCAAGGCACATATGAGAAAGCATCAATAAACAACTAAGATGTCACAACAAAAAACTATGATTGCTGCTTCTCATCTCTTTCCGTTCCTGTCTGTCTGTCCCTGTCTATCCCTCTCTCTGACTCTCTCTCTGTCACTGTAAAAAGACAACAACAAACAACTCCTACTGTGGACTTCGACTGATGACAAATCATGTATTGAACTTTTCTAAGACTTAGTTTCTTGGTAGGTAAAATAAAATAGTACTCCCTTCATAGACAAGGAAGGTACAAACAAATAAATCAAGTCCTGGTTTGTGGTATTTGTAATTTCTGTGATATAGATACACTCATCATGGCTGACATGAGGCCATGACGTCACTGAATGTAGAGTGGGGAAAGATGTGCAGCAGTGTGTCATTACGCTAGTCCCCCCAGTGGATGTCTGACATCCTGGACAGTCCTGAATCCTATATATGCTATGGTTTTTCTGACACATACATACTATAGAGAAGTTTCATCTATAATTTAGGTACAGTAAAAGATTAACAACAACAATAATAAAATAGACAATTATAACAATATACTGTAATTAAAGTTACGTGACTGTGGTCTATCTCTCTGATAACTGATCTGATAAACAAGTTGACTACTAAGTGACTGAGGGTGGGTAGTGTATACAGTGTGGATATTCCGGACAAGTGGATGATTCACGTCCTGGGCAGGAAGGAGTGGGACTGCATGGGATTTCATCACAGCATTCAAAATGGCACGCAATCTGAAAGTGAAACCTTGAAAAGCCAAACCCTCATAAAGGGCACTGCTGTTTATATGGTATTTTCCATGGTACAGACAACCTAGACACAAATAACCTCAAGAACATAGATAATAGTACAATGAAATCAGAAAATACCTGCAGTGGAAACCTAAGGCCAAATCATTACTCAAAGATTAGTAGTAAAATATTTAGTTTTGTAGTGAAATGTAATAAAATATTTAGGAAGTGATGAGTTATGACTGTTTACCTTTTACAAATAGAATTTAATTAAAATTTTATATACTTTTGATTTTTAATGTCTATGCTTGACTATCAGTGCATGAAATATCTGAAAAAGTGACAGTCAACCATCACGAGCCTAGAGCAGGCTCCTACATGCCACTGTTTCTGGTTAAATGGGAATCTGCTCTTTTTGTCTAGGAATAGAGTGTCAATGGGAGCATCCCTGGACTTGGCTTGTTAGACACAGAAACTATGCTTATAGACCTAGTTCACATATGTTAATACTTACACAATTAGCTTCTTCAATTTAAACACAACAATCCTGTAATTCCCTTGGGCTGTACTTAAAGTCTGAGATCTGCCAAACCCTACCCAGATGGCAGCAGCCAATAATTTATGGTGGGATTAGAAATGAGAGTGAAGAAAGGTTACTTGTTAATTATGACTGTGAAGACCACACACACATGAAACATTATGTATAAATGAAAGGATTCCCAGTTAGCCCAACTTGGAGATAAATAATGCCAACCAGCATTTCCTCTGCTTTCTGCAGCTCCACCTATGGGCTTTCCATTGACCTTTTTCTAATCGAAAACTCATCAATGAAATGTCTTAACTAAAACCCTTGTAAATGTGCAACAGTTCTTGGAAACAAGCAGTCGACAAAGGCATTTGCAGCACCACGTCATGCAGGCTGTTAAAGAAATCCTGCCCGGGTGATAATCTGTATACTCACTCTGTGTAAATGATTAAGTTCAAAAACCATACAATGAATCATGGTAGCAAGGCCAGACTTGCTTTGATTAACTACACTGGTATAATGAAACCCAACAGAGCAATCACTGAAATATTTAGCTCCAAATGTAAATCTTCTTGAACTATGAAACAAAAAAAAGCATGTTAGGCAATGAAAGGTGGTGTAGAATACAGCCGTGTTTCATATAATGAAAGTAGAGGCAGCTGTAAAGAGAAGAGAATGTTAAAATGTTGTTATGCTGTGTTTGGCAAGAATCAGTCATTTTAAAAGTGTCAATCATGGTAATCCAACATATTTTTAATCTAAAGGTCAATAGAAGCAGTTTCTAAGGTGGTATAATAGTTATGCCAAATATGAAAGCAAGCAGTTATAAGATGATTTCAAGTGTTAATACTGAACCATAATGTGTCTTGGAGAATTAATCTCAGCTCTAAATTGTAGAGCATGGATTGATCAAGGTGGAAGAATTTTTATTAAAAATGTACTGAGATAGCTGGTGACAGTGTCCCATATTCCAGTGTCTGTGGAGTTCTTATAATTCAGAGGTGGATTGGTGAAGGTGATGTGGTGTTTTCTATAGAGTTGTAACGATTTTTCTCCTGAGTTTAGTGCCAGTGTTTATAGGAAAAATAACTCCTTATAATATATAGCTTACATGCCATTTTCTCAAAGGCAAGAAAAAACACATGCCTAAGATATGTAAAGTCGGCAGTTTGTGATGAAATGTCCAGCCCTTGGCAAAAATACAGCATTCAAATCTCTGCTTATTTTCATTTTTATCATTGAATAGCTTTAACATGTGCCTCAAATGTGCCTGGGTCATGTGGCACACTTATGCTTAGAAATATTCCATAAGAGAAAAGCAAAATTATGTTCTGTCTTCAAGGTTCATAGGAACATGTGGTCTTCCTTATAGTCTACAATTGCTACCCCAGCAATTGCTACCCCGGCAGCACTGGGCTTCCATCTCATGAGTTTCATTTGTACAGGTTAAACATATGAGAAGTTTTATAGGGCTATAGAAATTGTGTCAGAGAAAAAGAGATCTGAGCCATCTAAAAAAACAATGAACACATTTAGTTTCATAATAAAGCTCTTTCCAATGTTATTAGATCACATCATTCCATCTATGTTATCACAGGGAACTTGGAATCAACCATTCCTGTAGTAGAGTGTAGTAATAATTCTATACGCACACACTTGGGTTAGCCAAAGTCCCTCTCAGAATTGGTTGTGGACTAGCACTAGGAATTCTCTTCTGTTAATCCTCATAGATTGAACTGATAATTGTTTCTGTTACCACATGGATTAAAATTATCTTCATACTTAAAAATACCAAGCATAGGTACATGTGCCACTCCTCTGTTAATCTTTCAAGAGTGAATTTTGCATAATTTGTTAGTTACAAATATTATGGAGCTTTAGTTGTGTTTTCTTTTCAGAAGGCTTTTGGCAGGATGGTTAAAGACAAAAGATATCAAAGAGGAGGGAAGCACTCCGTCACATTCTGTCCTTTCCCTTGGAAGTCTGTCTGTGGGAGAAAGTGATTCCACAGGTCATGATAGAATACAGTAGGAGATGTCGATCGGGCCTCTTTGGTACTTCTTTCTACTCTCCTTTTTCCCTTACTTCTCTCCTTTTCCCCTTACTTCTTCTCTCTTCCCTAGATTCTCGAAACATGTCATTTATCTTCCAGGTATGAACCTCACAACCATTATTCCAAAGAGTTGAACATGTTTGTGGTAGAATTTACCTCCCAGTCTTTATATTGCAGAGCAGATGTGTGGACACAGTCTATCCTGTTGTTTTTCATTTCTATTGTTTCCTCAACAAAAAAGCAACACATGTTAGTATTGGAAATATTGGAAATATCATAGAAACAAAAAAAGAGGATAAAAATGTTAATATAATCTTATCTCACAGAGAAAAACACTTAAAATTTCAATGTATGTTTTTCCAGTGTTTTAAATATGCACACATACATACATTAAAAATAAATTTGGGATAATATTGTGCCTGGTTTCCATAAAGTCTGAAAACATAGGTGAGAAAAGACATTACCCATGTTAAGGTCATTCCAGGCATACCTTTTCTTATTGTGCTCCGCTTTATTGTACTGCAGAGTTGATATGTTTTCCACAGACTGAAGGCAACATCCTCCACCGACGAAATGATCACAACTCACTGTATTATGGTGGTTGGAGTCAAACACACAGTATCTCTGAGGCATGCCTGCATGAATATTATTAGACTTGCTGACAAGAGAGAAGATATGTTAAAATTATTCCATATTATTTTATTTTTCTTGCAAATTGGAGATGTCATTATTGGCATTATATGTATTCACATATGTTTCTCTCATTTTATGGACACCCTTTATATGAGTGGTATATATTTCTAGACAGTTTTTTTTTTCTCTGTGCCATCACAAGTTCCATTCCTGGCATGACTATTAAAGGTCCTCAAATGGGCAATGGTCATAAATGTAGAAATATTTATACCTGCTGTTCCAGTAAAGGAACATTTCAGAAATATCCTAGATTCTTTTTCAAAAAGGCTGATTCACAAACTCTGCAGATTCATCCATTTCAGGCTCACTGACCACAATATAGGAATATATTTGGTCAAAATCCAAGGACTGGAAACATTTAAAAGTAGCATATATATATTTTTAAATCCCTTATTTTTCCCCAAACACCACTCTTAGTATAAAACTAGAGGAGAGGGAAAGGAGGTAGGGGAGAAAATGTCAGCCTTGGTTCTTGGCAGTCCGTTACCCAGTCAGACACGGACAGGGAAGACAGCAAAGGGAGCCGCTACAAAGCCAGTCCCTTAGCAGAAGTTCAGTTATGCTGACATTCCCCAAAGACATCTATTCTGTCATCCCAATAAAGTTATTGAAATTTATACTTGATGGTTTTACATTTAGGTATGTGATCCATTTTTTTTTTTTTTTTTCTGAAGCTGTTAATGGGGAGAGACAGTCAGACAGACTCCCGCATGCGCCCGACCGGGATCCACCCGGCACGCCCACCAGGGGCGACGCTCTGCCCACCAGGGGGCGATGCTCTGCCCCTCCAGGGCGTCGCTCTGCTGCGACCAGAGCCACTCTAGCGCCTGGGGCAGAGGCCAAGGAGCCATCCCCAGCGCCCGGGCCATCTTTGCTCCAATGGAGCCTTGGATGCCGGAGGGGAAGAGAGAGACAGAGAGGAAGGAGGGGGTGGGGGTGGAGAAGCAAATGGGCGCTTCTCCTATGTGCCCTGGCCGGGAATTGAACCTGGGTCCCCCGCACGCCAGGCCGACGCTCCACCGCTGAGTCAACCGGCCAGGGCCTAAAGTTATTGAAATTTAAATTAAAATTTACTCCAGGATCCTAGAAAACAGCGGCTGGACAAGGCCAGCCTTCGTCATATTTTTGGGGAGAGCCTTCACAAACACCATTGATCAGACTCATTACCGACTGAAAGCATGTGTGCTCCAGAGCTTTGTCTGTTTCAAAGTTTTTCTTTTCTAGACATTTCCCTCTTAAAAAGTTATTATTGAGAGGTGGTGGTGGCAGTTAGAATCTTTGGACTGTGTTTGTGTTTCCATTTGGCCTGGTTTTAAGCATTTCAAATTGTATATTTGGAAAAATTTTTAGCGTGAAATGGATTCAAATGTCTGGTGCTACCTTAATTGTGGAAGGTGTAAAATTTATATGGCATTCCCATCATTACTGAAGAGAAATATCTGTTTCTATATGATATGAGCCCATTCCCATCTACTGTTCTACAGTCAAAAGCCTAAAACAATGAGAGTCAAATATCTTGTCTACAGGCTGATGATCTGAAACGTGAAGCAGAAGCAAAGCTGGCTCAGGCTCCTCTGTTGTACTGAATGAGAAATTTTTCAAAGCGCTTTGTAGTCACACACATAAGAACTCTCTGTTGGATACACACATAAGAACTCTGTGTTGGATTTGTATGGTTTTGAAAGAGATATAATACTTTTGAATTATCTCTCAGTGTACTGTCCTTGATAGGCAAGTTGGTTTCTCTCACTGAATCTCAGGTGTCACTCTGCAATATGGTGATCTGAGGAGGGGAGAGAGGAGATTGAGGCAGTGAGTAACAGGGCTGACAGTGTGTCTGGCCCTCCCATCTCTAGAGTTTTATTGGATGGACTGAGAAGTCTGGTTTGCCCTTGGAAATGAAGGAGATGCTGGATTGAAAATTTAGGGGCCACAGTGGTTAATTATCAGTTCAGTCCCACCTGTTATAGTAGTTTTTCTGTGGGATTTTTTTTCTGACCCACACTCCTGTCACTATTTCGAGCATGCAAAATCTCCTTATTTGGGTCCTCATAATTCTTTAAATTATATCTAGCATTTAATTTATAGAGTTGGAGATATTCTCTTGGAAATGTTCTTCCCTGGCTGTAGTGTGGTCCCCCTAGCAGAAAGAACCATGATCTAAGAGTCATCTTCCCATCAGCGAAGACCTAGTCAGAAAGGCAGTTAACAATAAACATGCAAATGAATAAGAGAGAAAGGACTGGATGGTAGAGAAGTTATTCATACTTTGCTTTTTGTATTTTATATTTGTTGGTGCAAATGACCTTTTTCTATCATGGTGTTTGCTAGCTAAGAAAACTCAGCTTAATCTGAACCTTTCAAACCAAAGAGTCCATGAGTAATCTGACATGAGATCTGCGTTGTTCTTCTGTTGCCGAATGCGTGTTCTGTGTTCAAAGGAATAGAGAGGTTGTTGCGGTGCATAGTAAATAAAAACCTCTGATATGCTCCAATAGTACCCAAGCTTCATTTTAGCAGCTTAATCCCCTCATCAATTTTTAAAAGTGTTCTTAGCCATCCTGTTGATAAGATCAATGAAAAAAGAAGGAGGAAAAGAGAAATAAGCAGTGATTGAGTACAATTCAGGAAGATTATACCTATTATTTATGCCTCAGGACAATCCTGAGAAGTGAAACATTTTTAACTTCTGAAAAATTTGTTTTTTCTTCATTTTTGTTATCATCTACATGCTACAGAGAACTAAACAGGATCAGAAAAGTTAAGTTATTTGACATCACACAGAGAATGAAAGACAAATTGGAAGTAGAACATTGGTCTCCTAGTGCTGAATCTATTTTCTCTCCTCTGGACAGTGTTTCCTGAGATTAGAAGCATCATAGTAATTGAGACTCAGTTATGCAACCTTTAAATAAAATCCTCATATCCTTCCCTTATGTAATGGCAGATACTTGAATAAACTGCTTCTCAGGGGTGCAAAGCCACTGAAATACATTGAATAAAAATGAGTTGGTAGAGAGCACTCTTCGCTTTGGAGAATACATTTCTTCACCTTCCTTCTTGCTTTGGTGACAGTTTTCATGTCTGTAATTCATGATTATTACATGAATCTGTTGCTCAAGAGGCCAAAGATGGAAGGAAGGAAAGAAAGGAAGGAAGGAAGGAAGGAAGGAAGGAAGGAAGGAAGGAAGGAAGGAAGGAAAGAAGGAAAGAAGGAAAGAAGGAAAGAAGGAAAGAAGTAAGAGAAAGAAAGGGTCTTTATTGTTCCCAAGGACCTTACATTTGTGCTGGTGAAAGCCGGCATAGCAAAGCAGGTAGCCCCTGAGCAAACAGGAAGGTGAGTGTTTGTTTCTGTCCCCTGGAGAAGGAAGGTTGCACGTGGGCTATATTTTTTAGTGGGGGCTGGAATGGAGGGGAGTAATCATCTCTCCATCAAGATGACGATGGGAACTTTTCCCTCATTGGGTGATTTAAACACACACTATGTTGTGAAGTTGACAGTCTAAACTGGAACACAAATACAACTGGTGCCAGATTTCCTTTTTAGATTTAAAAAAAATATATTTTGGACAGATATACACATTTGCAAGCAGGCTACACTCATTCTGAGAAACTGGCACCCTCTCAAGGGTACATGAATACTCCACTATTGTGAGTCTAACAGGGACATCTACTGACTGAGTCCTGTGCCTCCAGACCAGTCTCTGCTAGACTCTGGGATTGACCAACCTCTCATCTCTTGACAGCTTGTAAATAAAAAAAAATTAATATAGTAATTATTATTTTTATTCATGCTGAATTACTAGTTGCATATTTGGCATGCATGCAAAGATTAAAAAATTCAGAGAGGTCTCATTGGGCATGGTTGATAAAGAATCAGCCATTTGTACGTTGACTTCTAAAATCTCTTGACCACATCTGTCCACGGGTTGGTAAAGATACTTCAGTTCCCCTATCTAAACAAAGAAAATGAGAAGTTCAAAGTTGAGCATACAGCATCATGGATAACAGTTTTTCTGCCTCACAGGACCAGCAGATTAGAGAAGGTGAAGTATATATGTAAAATACAAGTTCTAGCAAGATAATTCCTGCAATAAGTCCTGAAGTGCCCCAACTGATGTGCACATTCAAGATGCTGATGTATCTGTACTGGAGGAGAAGCAGTCGTCCCACCCTCCCCCATAATGTCTGCTGGCAGCTATGCTATATGTCTGCTCCTCCACTGCCTCTGGCGAGATCAGGCCAATATCGGCAACACGAGGACTGGGCCCCTATTAATCAACACAAACAAGCCTCCCGATCTTTACTGGGAAGGATCATGAATTGGAGGACTAAATATAGGCAAACAAATCCAATAACTACACCCTCACAGCCAAGACCTAAGCAAATATAAATCCCACTTGTGTTATTATAATGCCTACCAGCCTAATTGAGAACACATTCATTTTAAGCTAAATAAATTACTGCTACAATGATCTAACCTTGAGGTCACCTCCTTTAGGAGATGGCCAGCACTCATATTAACTATTCCACACTTTATGTAAGTGGCGTCAGCCAATCAATGCCAGATAAAT